>NC_053391.1:255107638-255156358 GCF_905171765.1 Bufo bufo | reverse complement strand
ACCTGTACATGGGGGAGGGGTTATCAGTGATTGATAGCATTCCCTGTGTATACAGAGATAGCTGTCAGTCACTGATATACCTGTACACGGGGGAGGGGTTATCAGTGATTGATAGCATTCCCTGTGTGTACAGAGATAGCTGTCAGTCACTGAAATAGTTGTACACGGGGAAGGCGTTATCAGTGATTGATAGCATTGCCTGTGTGTATACAGAGATAGCTGTCAGTCACTGATAACGCCTCTCCCATGAACAATGAAGTCAGAAATTCCAGAGATCTTTTCCCACAAAACCATATATCAATCTGCTCAGCTCCTCCTCCACTATCCCAAGTGCCTTGAAGGGTTAAAGGGGTTGTGCATGGGTTCTATATTGATGACCTATCCTCAGTGCAATGAACAGAAAGCAGTGCTCGCATGGAGCGCCACCTCCTCTTCAGACAGCTTATCAAAAGGGGAGCTGGGTGTTGGACCCCCACAGATTAGATATTGATGATAGGATAGGTCATCAATATATACCCCTTTAAGAAGGATGCACAAATGGCTTCAAAATGACCCATAAAATGCACACTAATTTTGCATGTGTAATTGTTAAGGACGCACAGATTTGGTGCTGTAGTGGATGTAGTGTCTAAAGTTTCAAATACCATTGACGTCTATTAAGAAATCCAGAAATGCATCCAAATTCAATCAAAATTATTTCAGAAAAGTTACTCCATGTATGAGTAGGGGATTTCCCCCCCAAAAGATTACATAGTATAAATGTCTGCAGCTTATTTTTCCACAGCAAAAGTATGCCGTTTTTTTTAATGCCACATGTGAATTCAGCCTATCAATTTAAAAACCATACATCGAGTTGCAGGGAGTCAGTCACCAGGAAGAGCACAATGCCTTGTTACTAGCTCAGCTGAATGTAATGATACCGCTCACTTATCCATCTGTTGCTTCACTCTGGAAATAAAGTGTTTCATATGCAAACCAGCAGTTAAGTGCACAGAGGGCAGGGCTCGAGACACTCTGTGCACCCTTGCTCCCTCCTGCTTCCTCTGCCTGCTTCTTCCTTTCTTTGACTGAAACGGCCAGATGAAAAAACTATGCTTGAACCTGGCCCTCTCAATCTAGGAGGAGAGGGGTTGCAAAGGAAGCAGGAGGAGGAAGGATGAGCCCGCCCTTGGTGCACTTAACTGCTCATTTGCATAGAGATTAAACAATACTTATTAGAATATCACTGCAGCTTGAAGGCTGTGTAGTTCTCAGCTACATGATGGCCAACGTGTGGCTGTACCATTAAAATTGGTTTCCCAGCTAGAATCTGTTCAGAGGTTCCTCCAAAGACAGCAGCAGGTGCTGTCACTTTTAGAGGAGGGATGTCGAAATGTTTTCAGGCTGCTTGACATGGAGGCAGGCCAAGCAGTTAAAGCGATTCTCCTGCCATGTATATTGATGACCTATCATCAGGATAGGTCATCAATATCTGATCGGTGGGGTCCGACACCTGGCACCCTAGCCGGTCAGCTGTTTGAAGAGGAGGTGGCGCTCCATGTACTGACCACTTCCTGGTCAGTACACTAAACGTTGTCTCCTCTGGAGCTGCGGTTTAATGTAATTACAAGTACGAGCTCCATTCAAGTGAAAGGCGTGAGTACTTGTAATTTACACTGCAATTCCGAGAAGACGGGCTGTGTAATAAAAAGGAAGCGGCACTAACATCAGTGGGGGTGCCGGACTCCCGCCGATCAGATATTGATGACCTATCCTGACGATGTCATCAATATGTATGGCAGGACATCCCCTTTAAGGCTCATCTGTCTGCTAAATATGCTGTCTGCTATATAAGTTAAGGCAGCATATTACAGCTATAGGTCGGTACTATTAGCAGCCAAACCCACACAAACAGATAGTGGGACAGATTTACTAGACAAAGTAAACCCAGACCGTACAGTGTAAGAATGCTCCAGATTTATCACAGTGACTGATGCTGGATGATAAATCCGATGCACCTTTAACCCCTACCCTTCATCCGCCGTACATGTAAAATCTTTAAAGATGGCATAGCCACCAGCTAATATCCACGGTCAGCTGTACTGTGACTACGGCGTACGAGAGGGCTAAAACTTGGAAGCGTGTGCCTCCGGGGCAAGAGCACTTTCCCCAGGTGGAGATCAGGGAAAGCGTTCTATACATGTAATGAGCCGGAGCCTGTACTAGGCTTCCAGACTCATTACTTGTATATTACAGTTCAGGCCAGCAGTTGGCAGCACTGAAATGTAATGCACCTATTTCTATTTAGGCTACTTTCACACTCGCGTCTTGTGCAGATCCGTCATGGACGGATCCGTTCAGATAATACAACCGTCTGGATCCGTTCAGAACGGATCCGTTTGTATTATCTCTAACATAGCCAAGACGGATCCGTCATGAACACCATTAAAAATCAATGGAGGACGGATCCGTTTTCTATTGTGCCAGATTGTGTCAGTGAAAACGGATCCGTCCCCATTGACTTAAATTGTGTGCCAGGACGGATCCGTTTGGCTGGTGTCTGTCTCCAAAGCGGAATGGAGACTGAACTGATGCATTCTGAGCGGATCCTTTTCCATTCAGAATGCATTAGAATGCAAACTGATCCGTTTTGGACCGCTTTTGAAAGCCCTGAACGGATCTCACAAACGGAAAGCCAAAACTCCAGTGTGAAAGTAGACTTAGAATAATAGAGCAAATTCCATTATTCTATACAAATTGCAATCTAATGATTGCAAGTTGGAGTCCACTTGAGGACATAAAAAAATAAAGTTTTGAAAAATAAACAAAATGTTAAAATTCAAAACACCCACCTATCCCCAAAAATAAAATAAACAATTTTAAAAAATAACATCAATGACAATGAGCCTTGCCTTGTGTGAAAACGGCCGTACTATTAAAATATAAAAAAAAGTATCCCATACGGAGAATGGCTTTACTTCCCCAAATTTTTTTTATAAAAAAAGTGATCAAAAAGTCATATACACCCCAAAATGGTATTAGCAAAAACAACAGATTGTCCCACAAAAAAATTAGCCCTCACACCTATGGTAACAGATTACCTTAAAGGGGTTGTCCGAGGTCAGAGCTGAACCCAGACATACCTCCATTTTCACCCCGGGAGCCCCCTGACAGGAGCATCGGAGCAGTTTATGCTCCGATGCTCTCCTTTGCCCTGCGCTAAATCACGCAGGGCAAAGGCATTTTTTGGAGATCGGGTGACGTACCGGAGCTCTCCATGGGGCTTCCAGGAAGCCCGGTGACGTCACTGGCACTGATGGGCATAAGTTTCCGCCCGGCAGTATGTTATTGAAAACAAAAGAGACATTGCCCTGCGCGATTAAGCGCAGGGCAAGGGAGCGCATCGGAGCATGAGATGCTCTGATGCTAGCCTCAGGGGGGCTGCCTGGGTGAAAATAAGAGTATGTCCGCGTTCAGCTCTGAACCCGGACAACCCCTTTAAGAACGAAAGGATCAGGCATGTTGAAATCCAACTGTCAGAGAACTGAGACTCAGCCATACATATTAGATGGCCAGTCCTACCAAAATTTCTGCCTCTTTTTATTTGAAGTGTGTGGCCCCCCTGAGCATAGCACTAGTGATCACACCATAAAATGACAGAATTGAATTGTGTTTCTCCATGGAAATGTAAAGTTATCTCTTAGTTCTTATGTACATATCTGTTTTATGAGACTCACAATACAGAGGACCATAGATATAACGTACTGGACTGCAAAATCCATGGCAGAAAAACACTGTTAGTTCTGATGAGTCCCCTAATAAGGCGCAAATGCCAGAATTTTAAATGCTTGTACTATGAAACTAGATCTCCATTTTATAGAGATAGTCTGGGTTCTAGATACTGATGACCGATGCTCATGATAGTTCATCAATATCAGATCAGTGGAGGCCCGAAACCTGGCACCCCCACCAGCCACCAGGTCATCAATAGGCCATTACAAGCTAGAGCCTGAACAACCCCTACAAAGCCCTATTCACATGGAGTGGTTTGCTTCATTTCTCTTTCTAACTCATACCCAATAATAAAAGAGGTTTTATGTAAAGAATAACCAAACTGGTCATGGCTGTCTGGTGGTCTTGCCACCATATTGGAAATATTAGGGCTAGATCACATGGTGGATTTTGTCTTTGTCAAAAACCGTCACAAATTCTGCTGCAGAAGCCAAGAGGTTTTTCAGTTTGAATGTGGTGGACTATCTCATGGTTTAGCCCTATTGTATGCGGACCTAACCTTTCTTGGTACAGCCACAGAAATAAACTGTGGCCACATGACCTGCAGCACAAAGGACGAAGAGGCCCAAGAGGTTTCTCACCCATCTCCCTTGCTCTATGTTGGACCACAGTAACGCTAAGTTTAGATCTGTGTCCAAATTCCAGCATTCTGTTCTTGCATAGGAACTTAATACCGAATTCCTGTATCTGGCATTTACCAGACATGGATCCCATTCCCCATTGGGTTTCCTACCATGAATACCACCATTCTGTCATAGAAAATACCGCTGCATGCAGCAGTATTTCTTCCTTTTTTGCCATAATCTGTAATGGAGGCTACTGCTGAAATCTCAACCACAAATGCAGCCTAACTTGTGCTTCTCAGAGATTATGGTAAGGGCTCATGCACCCGAACGTAAGGGCTCCGTGCCATATTGGGGGAACTGGCCGTGAGCACTCCGTGCTGTGGATACGCTATTTTGCAGCATGGCCACAGAGTCCTTATGTTTGTGTGCATGAGCCCTAATTCAGAGTGGCTTCTAAATTGTATAAAAAGATCTTCTGGCATTACTGCATATAGGTAACATCATTTACAGGACTAATAAAACCAATAACTATTGGTGAACCTTAGAGGTCTTGTTGTAGATGAGACCCATTATAATCCCAGAGTTTTGACATGGATCCTCAGGTTATCAGGTGAGACAGTCCAAAATCTGTTAACTTTTATCCAGGGCTGTGGAGTCGGTAGATAAATGCTCCGACTCCAACTCCGACTCCTCAGTTTTTGGTACTTCCGACTCCTCTGTATTTAATATGCGAATGTATTTTATACATTCCTTGAAGGAAAGAAAGGCAACATGCATGTCATTACCACAGAACTACTGGCTAGGAAGCTGCTGCCTTCTCCTTTGTGTGCTGATCTTCTGCTGAAAATAGGGCAGTGGGGGTATCCAGGAAGGGGCAGGGGCATTTATTGTAAAACATGATTTCCCTAGTAGAATCCCATAGTCATTTTTAAAGGTTAAGCTAACAATCTGAGTTTACAAGTTTTTATAGCCTTAGCTGAATGACAGCAGTTTTTCAAATGGTTTACAGCTTCAGTCTTGAACTATTGACTATCCATTCCCGTCACTTATACAAGTGTCTCTAGTCCTGCAAAAAACATAGTTACTTAATCAGTTATCAGTGAGAGGCTAGGTTAACCATGGGCGTTGCGTTCCCTGTAACAGCGGAACACAACACAATGGAAAGTATAAGTATTGCAGCTCCTTAACTGTGCGTTGCGTGCCATATAGTGAAGCATATGAAAAGCATGCTTCTTCATGGTCACTTAACGTGTTCGTTTTGCGGTAACGTGACGCACTGCATGCATTGGCCTTTATTCTTACAGTAGAGAAGTACCGTATTTTTCGCAAAAGTGGGGGAAAAATAGCAGTGCGTCTTATGGGGCGAATGCTGCGACCGTCCGGTGATCATATCTAACTTGTGGGTATTGTTAAAGTATTCCAATCATCTTAAATCTAGCGCTGTACTACTTACTACTAACTTCTTGGCAGTCAGGAGGCCGGGTGGGTGCTCGTAGCGTAGCTCACTAGGTCACTCGCATGCTACGCCCACTTTATGAATGAAGCAGGCACCGGGCCCCGCTGCCATTACAGAAACAGATGCTGGCCCCCATTTACTACACAGGGACACTGTTATGGGGGGGATCTGCGGATGACACATAAGATAAGATGCAATATATGTGTCATCCACAGATGCCCCCATAACAGTGCAATCCACAGATGCCCCCACAATGATCCCCCATAACAGTGCCATCCACATATGCCCCCATAACAGTGCCATCCACATATGCCCCCATAACAGTGCAATCCACAGATTCCCCCATAACAGTGCAATCCACAGATGCCCCCATAACAGTGCAATCCACAGATGCCCCCATAACAGTGCAATCCACAGATGCCCCCATAACAGTGCAATCCACAGATGCCCTCATAAGAGTGCCATCCACAGATGCCCCCATAACAGTGCCATCCACAGATGCCCCCATAACAGTGCCATCCACAGATGCCCCCATAACAGTGCCATCCAGATGCCCCCATAACAGTGCCATCCACAGATGCCGCCATAACAGTGCCATCCACAGATGCCCCCATAACAGTGCCATCCACAGATGCCTCCATAACAGTGCCATCCACAGATGCCCCCATAATAGTGTCATCCACAGACCACCATTAGTTCAAAACCAACCAAAAGCACACCTTTTGGTTCAAAATATTGTTTTTCTTATTTTCCTCCTCAAAAACCTAGGTGCGTCTTATGGGCAGGTGCGTCTTATAGGGGGCGAAAAATACGGTAATTAATTATAACTTTTTGTGAATTGGGACATTTAAACTTGCTTTTTTTTTATTCCAATTTAAATCTAGTAGGAGTCGGTTCATTTTTTGCCGACTCCCGACTCCAGGTACCGACTCCGACTCCAGGTACCCAAAATTGCCTCCGACTCCTCGACTCCGACTCCACAGCCCTGTTTTTATCAGTAGTTACCAAATGACGAAGTATCAATTATATGTATATTATATGTGTATTATAACCCCTTTAAAGTGGACTTGTCAGCTTTCCTGACATGTCTGTTTTAAAGGGGTATTGGGTATTCTGGTTTAGTAATTTTCAGCATCAATTTACAGGTAACAACACGTTATCACTAATAGTAATTGTTTATCTGTAATGCCCCATTTTCCTGCCCTATCTGTGATCTTGCCCCTGAGGACGGTGTTCTGCTCATTCTCCTGGACCCTGCCCTGTAGACGTGATGTCAGCCATGGTGCTGTGTCTTAGGCCTCATGCACACGACCGTTGTTTGGGTTCGCATCCGAGCCGCCGCTTCAATGGGGCCGCAATAGATGCGGACAGCACTCCATGTGCTGTCCGCATCCGTGGCTCCGTTAAAAAAAATATAACATGTCCTATTCTTGTCCGCGCTTTGCGGACACGGGCGGCTTTATGTGGTAATAACTTTGGAACGCTTTTACTTATCCAAGCCATTCTGAGACTGTTTTCTCGTGACACATTGTACTTCATGTTAATGGTATATTTTAGTCAATGTTTTACCTTTATTTATGAAAAAAATCCCAAATTTAACGAAAATGTAAAAAAATTCACTGTTTTCTAAATTTGAATCTCTCTGCTTTTAAAACAGAAAGTGATACCTCATAAAATAATTATTACTTAACATTCCCCATATGACTACTTTATGTTGGCATCATTTTGTAAATGTTATTCTATTTTTTAAGACGTTACAAGGCTTAGAATTTTAAAAGCTATTTTTAAAATTTGCAAGAAAATTTCCAAAACCCACTTTTTAAGGACCAGTTCATGGCTGAAGTCACTTTGTGGGGCTTACACAGTGGAATCCCCCATAAATGACCCCATTGTAAGAAACTACACCCCTCAAGTTACTCAAAACTGATTTTACAAATTTTGTTAACCCTTTAGGTGTTCCACAAGAATTAAAGGAAAATGGAGATGAAATTTCAAAATTTCACTTTTTTGTCCGATTTTCCATTTTAATCAATTTTTTTCTTTAACACATCGAGGGTTAACAGCCAAACAAAACGTAATATTTATTACCTTGATTCTGCTGTTTACATAAACACCGCACATGTGATCGTAAACTGATGTAAGGGCACACGGCAGGGCGCAGAAGAAAAGGAGCGCCATATGGTTTTTGGAAGGCAGATTTTGCTGAACTGGTTTTTAGATGCCATGTCCCATTTGAAGCCCCCCGGATGCACCCTTACAGTAAAAACTCCCAAAAATTTACCCCATTTTGGAAACTTACCCCATTTTGGAAACCCAGTTTTATTAGTACTATTTTGGGGTACATTTGATTTTTAATTGCTCTATATTGAGTTTTTTGTGAGGCAAGGTAACAAAAAAAGTTTATTTTTTACAACATTCATCTGACAGGGTAGATCATGTGCTATTTTTATAGAGCAGGTTGTTACGGACGCAATGATATTAAATGTCTACTTTCTTTGTTTATTACAGGTTTACATAATAAATCATTTTTGAAAAAACAAATAATGTTTTTGTGTCTCCATTTTCTGAACGCCATATTTTTTTTTATTTCTCTGCCAATCGTCTTGTGCAGGGGCTCATTTTTTGCAGGAAGAGTTGATGTTTTTATTGGTACCATTTTTGGGTACATATGATTTTTTTGATCATTCATTATTATACTTTATGGGGCAAGGTGACCAAAATATTGGTTGTTTTAGCACATTTTTTTTTTTTTTTACAGTGTTCGTCTGACGGATTAAATCGTGTGACATTTTTATAGAACAGATAGTTACGGACGTGGCAATACCTAATATGTATACTTTTTCTTATTTATTTAAGTTCTATACGAAACCAAAAAAATGATGCTTTAGTGACTCCATAGTCAGAGAGCCATAGCTTTTTTATTTTTTGACTGACTGTCTTAGTTAGGGTCTCATTTTTTGCGGGATGATGTGACGGTTTGATTGGTACTATTTTGGGGGGCATACGCCTTTTTGATCGCTTGGTGTTGCACTTTATGTGATGTTAGGAAGACAAAAAATTGCTTTTTTGGCACAGTTTTTATTTTATTTTTATTACTGTGTTCACGTGAGGGATTAGGTCATGTGATATTTTTATAGAGCTGGTCGTTACGGATGCGGCGATACCTAATATGTATACTTTTTTTTATTTATTTCACTTTAACACAATAAGAGCATTTTTGAAACAAAAAATTGTTTTAATGTCTCCATGTTCTGAGACCTATAGTATTTATATTTTTTGAGCGATTTTCTTATGTAGGAGCTCATTTGGTTGGTTTTACTGGTACCATTTTGTGGGACATACGCCTTTTTGATCACTTGGTGTTGCACTTTTTGTGATGTAAGGTGACAAAAATGGCTTTTTTGACAGTTTTTATTTTTTAGGGTGTTTACCGGACAGGGTGGATCATGTGATATATTTATAGAGCCAGCCGTCAAGAAGGCGGCAATACCAAATATGTCTATTTTATTTTTTTCTATTTTTTTAATTACTTTGTGCAGGGCTGATCGAGGTCCGTGGAAGACCCGACAGCTCCTGCACTCTCCAGGCCCCGACGGTCATATGACCACCGGACCGGGACAGGAAGAGCATAGCTGTATACAGCGATCTCGAAGGCAGGGACACCTGGGAACTGTCCCTGCCTTCTCTAAGGGTTGCCCTTCTGTCACTGACAGCGGGCCCCCCGCTCAGCAGCTGTACGATTAGCGTGCAGCTGCCATCTCTGAATGGAGGTTTTAGAACGTCCATTTAGAGATAAACAACCGCCCATAGGACGTTTATATCCTATGGGCGGTCGTAAAGTGGTTAATACAATACCAGCAAAGTGAAAGATTAGTCAAATCTCATGTACACTTTCCTTTTGTCCTAAATGCAGAAACTGACCTGCCGTGTAGATTTTGATATCTACAGCCTGTCAATTGTTTGTTTTTGTTCAGCACCTTCTGTAGAGTGGTTTCCCCCATAAACGTCAATGGGGCTGTTAAAACAAACAGAAAATCTGCACCAAAATCTACACCAGGAACCGCATGAAAACTGGGCAGAAATGCACCAAAATGACAATAAATAGTGTGAATTTATGTGTATTTGTGCAGATTTTCTGCATACAAATCTGTACCATGTGCAGGTACCCTTGAGCTGCAATGCCTTCACATCAGATTCCAGTGGATAGAAAGTACACCGTTACGGCACCTCTGAAATCTTACCAGTTCACCTCTTTAGGGGTATCATACAGGCCATTTCCTTTGATCAGTATTTGTAAGCCCAGACCAGGATTGCAACCTACAGAAAAAAAGTATAATAGAAAGATCTGTGCCTCTTCGGTGTTGTGGACCCACTCCTGGTTTTGACTTACAAATACTAATGAAAAAGACCAAACCCTGATCTTAGATGTTTTTAATGGGAACCTGTAACCTCTACTATGCTTCCCCTTGCTGAGGGCAGGATAGTATAGTGAAAGACCCGCTGATTTCAGTGGGCTGTCTCAACTGGGCTGGTACTGACAGTGCGAACAACGCAGTGCTGCGAGGGACGCGAGTCCGATGAGACTCATGGCGCCGCTCTCCTCCTGCCCATGACTGGCAGGTTTCTTTCATGTTACACATAGGAAAGTAACCTGCCAGTCATGGGCAGGAGGTGGGGGGTGGTGGGGTTACAAGTCTCATTGGACTCGTCTCTCTAGCAGTGCTACCTCACGTTGTGAGGTTCACCCTGATAGCACTGTAAAAGTACTGTGTGATTAGGGCAGGTTTTGTGTGTACTAATAGGACGGCAGCCATTTTATTTCCCTTAATGATGGCTCCCTAGACAAAACAAGCTATTATACCTAATGAAACATATTTGGGAATATATTTATAATAAAGTAAAATTTAAATATTTTCAGTAATTTTATGGATTTCTGGAGAACCCCTTTAGGTGTATCTTTCTAATAAAAAGTTTATTTTAAATAGGAACCACAGCTATGATATCTATAAGCAGGTAAGACATATTCCAGGATGCCGATCCTCTTCTTAAAATTCTGTGGCCTCGTGGACACCTCAGAAACTACAGGATTTTACTTTTCCTGAAGCTTGGAAGACAAGAAGAACAATCCTTATTCATCTCTTATTTTAGTGAAAATGTGTAAAAATGGGAAAATAAAAGGAAGGTTTCATAATGTTGCAGTGTTTGAAATAAGAAAGGGAAAGAAAGCCCAGAGAGAGGCCGCTTTTAATCACCCTCCACACAAACCTCGTCCCTGAGCTGATTCAATTAACTGATAACAGAAGCATCAAATTAATTTTTCAAGGATGTTAGATTTTGATGAAGAAAATCTTTCTGATTTTAATCGGCATGGTGTTTAAAAGGCATAAATGAATATCCTTTTTGAATCATCAGGGGCACGAAAGGACACTGGCGCCTCGCTTAACATGTACATTCCAACCGTTTAATTGGGGAGGGGGTGAGAGGAGTACAAGTCTGTATGAAGAAATTAAAAAAGATCCCACGCCCATTTAATTATTAAACACTGGATGGCGAAACTTCACTCAATAAGATTTCCCAAAGTAAAGTACGAGAGGGCATGCAGCAGCTAGCAGAAAAGAAGACATTTAATAAAATACATAAAACTGCCTGGAAAATAGAAATGAAAGCTAACTCATGTGGACGACTTCATAAGCATGTAATATTGTTTACATATTTCCATTAAATGTTCATTTTGGGGACATGGATACAGAAGATAAGGCCTTTTACGCAGCCCTGGAGCCTAAGCAGACCCTGTATTGTAAATGTCACATGGTAGGTAGGACGGGGCCTGTTACAGATTCTGCATTGGGACCAAGGAGATCTAAAGGGACACTTCCATCAATTGATAACTTATATGTATTTTTTTTACATTACATTTCTCTACCTCTATTTTCAGAACTCCGATAGAAGCGAATGGAGGGTTGGGTGGTGCACTTTCTTCTACTTTCAGGGCCGCAGGTATCTAAGGTGAGACCCGCATATCCTAGCGATAAGATGTCTGAGATGAGACAACCCCTTTAATAAAAATGACGTGAATAAAAGGGCTGGTGGAAAGTACTGAACCACAGCATCATTTGGACTACATGTTAGTGGGGTGAGATTTGATGGATTATCCCTGGGTACTCTTAGACTACATGGGTGTCCGTCAGGATGATCAGCCTGTAAATGTAACCTTTACCTTCACTGAAGATCAAGCAATTATTGTGAATGAACAATTGGTTCCCAATATTTGCCTATTAAATTTGTCGGTGTAAAAGGGCCCTTACACATAAGATATGGGTACCCTGAATGAATGTTTATTTGACAGCTTTGTCCCCTCGCTCCCCCATAAACATACTCAGTCAGTTTGATGAATCAGAGTGTGGATGACCCCCATCTCTTAGAAGAACCAAAGAATTTGAAAGGTTAAAACCCATCTCTTGCTTTCTCTGACAGGAGATTTCAGAAGATGGTTAGGCTGCCCCCATATGTCCCATAGATTATTGGTGGATCTCATCATCAGATTGATTACATGGTGAATATCTAATATGTATGGCCTGCTTTTCAATCAGATTTTCCAACCAATAGAAAGCAGTTTCACAATAGCCTTCCCATTCTGAAGGATAACTAACATTCATGGGCTTCACATGAAAATATTGCGCATGCTTCTATTTGTTTTGCTTATTTAAAAAAAAAAATATAAGACAATTTTGCAATGAGTGACTTACGGTAACCTTAATGACCATTTCAATACACTAAATGTAAGAAGGGTTGAAAAAGCTTTTCTAGTAAATTGTACATTTCACCCTGGTCACACACTGCAGCTTTGATGAATATTTTTTAGCTATAACAGGGACGAAAACAACTTTTTTATTGCCGTTTTTCAGACAATGGCAGGAAAATATTTTCTAGTCATTTAAAAAAAAAAAAAAAAAAAAGCAATGCAACTAAAAAAAAACTATACCATGTGTGAATTTAGCCTAAGGCCTTATGCACACGGCCGTTGTTGTGGTCCACATCCGAGCCGCATTTTTTGCGGCTCGGGTGCGGACCCATTCACTTCAATGGGGCCGCAAAAAATGCAGACAGCACTCCATATGCTGTCCACATCCGTTGCTCCGTTCCGTGGCCCTGCAAAAAAAAACATAGCATGTCCTATTCTTGTCCGTTTTACATACAAGAATAGACATTTCTACAATGGGCCGCCCGTTCCGTTCCGCAAATTGCGGAAGGCACACGGGCGGCTTCCGTCTTTTGCGGATATGTGGACCGCAAAAAAAACGGAACGGTCGTGTGCACGAGGCCTAAGGGATATTATTCCTATCTGAACTTTCCATTTCAGAATAGAATGACCAGACCTCAACCATCTAATACCCAAAGCCAACAGAGCCACCAACCAAGAGATGGTTCATACCTGATAATGGTCGTTAACGAGATGGTTCATACCTGATGAAGGTCGTTAACCTGAAATGTTCCATGTCGAATTACACAAGTGATATTTATTGGACCTGGGTTGCATGGGTAAATTTAAAGAAAACCGTTCTCCTCAAACATGCACCCACTAATCCAATGATCAAGAGTTGTGTTGCCCGGACACCGTGCTGAACTATAAAGCATGTGAATGGAACTTTGAAAATCCCATTAAAGGGGTTGTCTCACTTTAGTAAGTGGCATGTAGAGAAAGTTAATACAAGACACTTACTAATGTATTGTTATTACCCATATTGCTTCCTTTGCTGGCTGGATTAATTTTTCTATCACATTATACACTGCTCGTTTCCATGGTTACAGACCACCCTGCAATCCATCAGTGGTGGTCGTGCTTGCACACTATAGGAAGAAGCATCAGCCTCTCTGGTGGCCGGGACCGTGGGAGCTCACATAGGCTACTGCTTTTTCCTATATTGTGCAAGCACGACCACCACTGATGGATTGCAGGGTGGTCTGTAACCATGGAAACAAGCAGTGTATAATGTGATGGAAAAATGAATCCAGCCAGCAAAGGAGGCAATATGGACAATCACAACACATTAGTAAGTGGCTTGTATTAACATTCTCTATATGATAAATACCACTTACTGAAGTGAGACAACCCCTTTAAATACCGTGGAAAAAAATGTGCTCTACTTTATCGACATCCTGAGGAATTTAAGATACACAATATGCCTGATTTAAAGCTGATTTCATTATTTAGATAGGTAACCTGAGATTACTTTTTTTTTTAAAAGCAGCACCACGTTTTCCACAGGTTATGTCTGGTATTGCAACTTGTCCTCATTCCCTTCAAAAAAACATTTTTCTAATCTTAGACCAACTTTTTAACCAAGGCTGCATACCATAATGTTGCTATACTTATAAAAAGGGAGCTCCCCCATGTCGGTCCCCCTACATCCACATGATGTAAAAGAATTTGTAGAGCTGGCCACCGTTCTCATCGATTCATGGTCCAGTTCTGATTCACATAACCACTAAGCACCACGGGCACTCTGACAGGCCAACAAATGAATTGCACTGTACTGTACGTTCTGACACCTTTCTATTATAGCCAACAGTAACCCTTTCCGCAATTTGAGCTGGGATCACACAAAATGAGCCTTGAACGCCCATAACCCTGTATTTGAATGACCAGTTGCCTTTCCTTGGATGACTACCGTTGGTACCTACTACAGCATGCTGGAACATGCAGTTTTGGAGATGCTCTGACCCAGTCATCTAACCGTCACAAATGGTTCCTCTGTAAATTTGCTCTGGCCCTTACGATTGCCCATTTCTCCTGTTCCCAACATGTCGACTGACTGTTCAATTGCTGACCAATATATCTTATCCCTCGACTGTCACGTCACCTTTCTGTGGTTCTGACTGGTACATAGGTTTGAATAACAATTAAGTAGGCTTTTATAGGGCAGATGTATGCCAAATATGTGACCTTTGATTTACGTTTAGAAGCATCTGGATTTTTTTTATTTATTTTTTTACATTTTTTAGGTTATTGTAAACTATTTCTGGGAAATGACAGAAGAAAGATAAAAAAAAAAGTAAAAAACGGCTGTCAACTGTATATCAATACTTGAAGTCTGTATCCTTTGTACAGAATACCCCTTTTTTAAAGGCATATATCTGAAATATGAATAAAATTATAAAAAGTGCATGTTATATATTGTGCTGAAGGAGGAACTCAGAATGAAGGAAAAAAATTAAAAAGGAATGTGTCATTGGAAAATACTCTATTTGTTTAAATAAAGTTTGTGAGTTAAATCAAGAAATTTTGTTAATATTTTTTATAGCTATATATATTTTTTTAAATGCAATCATGTTTTCAGTTTGCCCTCAGCCTGACACTTCCGGTTCTATAGAGATCACAGTCACCTCATGATAATCCCAGACAGGACGAACACCTCTATTGGGTGGAGGAAGGTAACATGGGATTCACGCTTGTAAAATGTCATGGTCACAGTATCCCTCCCTCTGCACAGAAAATGCCCAGAACATGTTCCCACAGTTATCAAGTCAAAGTAATCTCCAGACTACAGCTTCCTATGGTCCATGTGGCTGCTGTAACAGACATCTCTAATTGCTGGTAACAGACTCTTGTAAGATGGCAGTCCACATAAACATGCACAATTAGAAAATAAGACTATGTTTCAGGATCAGGTTTTAATAAGGACATATAGGTGTTACATTCCCCTTAGGTAGAGATAACCAAGTTAAGGGCAGAAATTCTAGGAATGAGTGTCCTAAGAGGGAAAGCAAATAGCAGAGAGCACATTCTCCATCTACTCCTTTACCCTTCTCCACTTAACAATCTCAGAGCCGGGAAAAATGAGTTTGTTAGCATATGAAGGCTTTGTAGGAAGTTGGAATTTAGCCAGTAAAATTATCTAATTTGAACAGGTCAGAATCCATAAAGTTCAGTGAAAAATTACAGCAAAATTTCCACAGCTACAAATATTCTCCTCCAGAACAATACACTCTGCCAACGAACGCCTGAGCGTGTCTTCTTCATGTAGCCATATTACGCTATCCAATACTGCAGGCAATGTTACGTTTCTTCTAAGTACCAGGATAGCAGCAGCATCTTTGTAACCTACTGCATAGCTAAAATGGAGTACTTTGTAGAAGAATTTACTTATCACATACCGGGTCTGTAAATCATGGCCGTTAGGAAAAATATAAAAGCGGCAAACCTGCAATGTATGCGTTCAGAAAATCTGCATTGTCTTGTAACCTTCAATAATTACTGCCTTTTGTAGTCATCATTAGGTCATTTTCACACGGTCAGTAATTTGTATCGGTATTTGTAAGCCGAAACCAAGAAAGGAATGGAGAAAACATATGATGGAAATATATGTACATCTTCTGTGTTTTTTGGACCCACTGCTGGGTTTGGCTTACAAATACTGATGAAAAATGCTGTCCGCGTGAAAGCGGCCTTACCCTGGAAAATTAGAGGGAGGAGGTCTGGACAGAAAAGTACAATGCAAATTGATATTCATTTTAACAACAGTGTAGGATCCAAGAGGTGCAGAATGTGCAAGACCACCACCCAGGAATATCTGTGCATTTATCACACAGGGCTAGGAAAGAAACTCCAAATTCTTATCTTACTATGCGTATGCAAGTGTAAAAAAACTTCATAAAGCAGAAAAGACAGATTATAGTAAACATCATTGGAGATTTCTATATTGTTTTAACTAGATTTTATCTAATTTCATTGTTTTAGGAATTATTTGTGTAGCTGTTTGATCTCCAATGTTTTCTGGAATGCAAATTCATTTCAACCAGATAAACAAGTGATGAATTCTTCACACCTTATAGTAACTGACAATTATTAACTACTGACTGACTAAAAAAAAAAAAACAACAGAGGACAGAGGTTACATGTTGGCCAATAGGAAATTATAAAATGTCCTACAAACTCTGCATTTTTTGTCCTGGTGTTTTGAGACAGTTTCCTGGAGTTTTCTGGGCCCTTGGCACTTCTCTATAGGACAAAATGGAACGTCGTGTGTCTTTATAACGCCACCTAAATAAAATGCATGAATAAATATGAATGAATTTCATGCCTTGTGGCAGCACCCTAACAAGCTACTTCTAGAACAAAAGCTATGGCCCATGCTGGTGGTAAATCAGGCACCATCTGTGGTCACATATTTTCGGTGCAGTAACTGTAGATGGCTCTGCCACACCACAACTGTCCAAGTCTCACTTTACATTTGATGGATTTGCTGTTATAAATGTTTCCAACTGAATCATGTCATGGGACCAGATGATTCCTTAAACATGTGGTAGAAGTGTCTGCTGCATTTTTAAATGTCCACCCAGAGTGATTCTGGGGATAAAAAGTTATCTTCAGCCAATAAACTATTTTACTAACACCTTCCACCCTTTCAACTGTGGGCTTCCTCATGAAAATAAAAGCTAAGATCTAGGAGGATACGCGGCAGTCCTCACCATGTTGCAGGTTGGTACCACTTAGATCCAAAACGTTCATTTGAATTAGCCTTGAACGCCTGATGAGCTAATGACAAAATAATTACACATGTAAAAGTAAGTACATGTATCTGGAAGCCTGCCTTTCTCTAGTCTTTCTCCAGGGACATGGGCAACTTGCGACTCTTCCTTCTACTCTCACAGACTGCCCAGTAAGGAATCTAGTTCTCCACTCCGGCACAGGCTATTCCATGAGTCAGCTGGAACTTGGTGTTACTTTTCAGTGTCTTCTGCTCATTAATAACCATCTTCCTTTTAGTTTATTAATCTTACCATATTAGGATGGGTCAGATAGGCATGGAAAAGCAGAGTGAAGATACCCTTACTTAATGCTTTTAATAGTTTTCAAACAAAGTTTTAGTAAGATGGTCTTAATATTAATTTTAAGACCTTTTTAGGTTTTTGATTTGTCATTTTAACCGAAAAGGCATATACGAAAAGAAAATATATATATATATCACTTTCTTTTCTTTTTTTTACGTTCCCTTCCTTTAGGCTCCACTCTTGACTATGGCTTAAAACGCATATCAAAAACTGCATCAATCGGCCCTGTGTGAACCAGGCCTGAAGGCATACATAATAGTCTAAAGATGATCAAAACAGATGATTTCAACCAAAACGATCCTTCGTCTGAGGAAATTTAAAAAACAAACAATCTTTTTAGCCGACCAATTATAGACCATTATCGTGTGAAAAGAAGTCGGCCGTGTTTAATATTTTCGTTTGATAATCGGACGAAAGATCTTTTGTTAAAAGAAAGATCTCTGTGAATGAAAGATCTTTTTTTGAAAGAACGTTCCCAGAAATGGTTGCAATGAACGTGCCCGGCCAGTCTGGATTTCTGTAATGGCTAAGGGTACTTTCACACTTGCGTTAAACTTTTCCGGTATTAAGTTCTGTCCTGGGGGCTCAATACCAGAAAAAAACGCTTCAGTTTTGTCCTAATGCATTCTGAATGGAGAGGAATCTGTTCAGCATGCATCAGGATGTCTTCAGTTCAGTCACTCTTACGGTATTTGGCCAGAGAAAATAGTGCAGCATGCTGCAGTATTTTCTCCATCCAAAATTCTGGAACACATGCCGGTATGCCGGATCCGGCTTTATTTTCCATTAAAATGCATTAATGCCGGATCCGGCACCAAGTGTTCCGGCAAAACGGATCCGTTTTCCAGTATGCGCATGAGCAGAGCTTTAAAAATGCAAAAAATAAATAAATACTGGATCCGTTTTTCCAGATGACACCGGAGAGACAGATCCGGTGTTTCAATGCATTTGTAAGATGGATCTTTGGACAGATCCGTTTGCACACGGATTTCCGGATCCAGCAGGCAGTTCCGGAACTTCACAACGCAAGTGTGAAAGTACCCTAATGTGGACTAAACTGTGCATGGCCATGTCTGCTAAAGGAACCTTCACCAGATGTTTGTTTGTTCAACCATCAACCAACTTCTATCTAATGTGTATGGCCAGCTTAGGAGGCCAAGGTCGGATCATTTTTAAACGGTTGTACTCTTCATCTTTAGCACTGTTCCTTTCATATTTTCTAGAGTATTTCTTCGGCAGAATATAAACTGCTCATTGATCCCATTACTTGTAGATGTATTAATCATACTACCTGATCCCCAGCTCAGACAAATGTACAAAAAGCAGACTGTATGTCAAGTGAAGAGTGATACAGATTATAAGAGGTATGCTAGGTATCCGCTCCAGAGCTGCCCTATGTATTTATGAGGCAGTAGACAAGACAGGGCTATACAGACACAACATACAGATATAATAGGCACATGCAGAATACACAGAGGGATGATGTACAAGGACAGTCCAGAGTGGAGACGAGAAACAGATGTGCAGCCGGTATACACAGACAAAATACAGCACGCGGTGATAAGACCGAGATGTATAGATACAGTATGGGAAGACAAAGGGTGCATTAACACTTTACATTCTGGTGCTAGGTGGTGCACCAGCTCTGCTTCAGACGGACTGAAGAGCCACTTCAGACAAGGAAAATAAACTCAAAGTTTTTCACGTTACAAAAATATTTGAAAAATCTCAGAGATAATCTTTAAAGAGGGACTTAAAAAGTGCCACATTGTTCAAAACTGTGTTTGTTCTTTTGATATAGAGCTGTTGTTGGAGTCTGGTATCTGACAGTTCAGTCATCTGTATTTTCTGATAAACATTAAAGAAAATGATTTTTTTTTCTATTTTTTTATATTGTTATCTTCTTCTAATTCATTGGGTGCCTCTGCGCGTTCGCTACTAGATTGTCATAGGTAAGCTGTTCCTTGAGACATGATGGACAGCACACTGACATGGTACACTCAGAACAGTACTTACCTAGGACTACCTATGCCAGCGCTCCATCCCCCTGAGGCTACAAACACATGCCACCTGCTCTCCAGGTTCTACCAATGTACTGACATCCACACCCGTGCAGCCACCATGGGAAGGGGACAGGGGGGTTGGAAATTTTACTGGAACAGCTTCTGCAGCAACACAGTAGGTGCTCCTTAGGATCTTGTTATGTCAAAGGTGAGTTGTCCATAATGAAACTATTTCCCAATGTACGAATCCAGTATTTCATCCTCTATCCACTTGTTTACTGCTATATGTATTTGCAGAGGGAGAACGTTACGTTGTTCTTAACCTGGACAAGACAAGGTGGACTGGGACACCTCGCTGTTCCCTTCTTTATGTCTGCTCAGACAGATATGGCATCCATTGCATTTGCCACACATTTGCTAAAGATGTGGTTAAAATTAAATCAACCTGCTAGGGTGGTTCCACACACACAGTACTTTTTTTTATTTTTTTTTAACATCAATGCGTTTTTTTTTGTTTTTAACCAAAGCCATTATATTCCCATTCTTTTGAAACCGAGCACTTGCTTTGGCTCAAAAAATTGCACCAAAAACTGCAGCTTGTGCCTGAAGCCACCCTTAAGTCATAGATGGTGTCAACAAACGCAGGTTTAGGCTTCATTCACACAGCCATATCCGGATTTCTGTCCACAAATACAGATGCCTTCCGTATTGTGTGTTTTTCTCACTCGCAACAGTAAAAAAAACTATTCCTGTCCCCAATATGGACCAGAATAGGACATGTTCTATAATATATGGAACAGACAAAAAATATGGATGTGTGTACGGCCCCAAAGAAAAATGCTGATAAAAAAAATACAGTCGTGTGCATGAAGCCTAATGATCTCTACTCAAAATCAAAAAGATAATGATCTAATACACTTCCTGACCCTCTGAATAGACCTTCTCCCCCACCGCTACCTGGTTGGGAGGATTCATGCTTAATGACCGATGCAATGATAGAGTTATATGAGAATCTCCTTCCACTTCAGACCCCATTAGCAGATGAATCCTGTCCAGGACCACCACACAATAACAATGGGGTTGTGCATTTTTTGGGCTGTTACTCTGCACAAAGTTACATAATAAACAGCATATACAGGGGTCTAACAAATAGTCATATAGTCCAGCCGAAGACTCGGCACCAGCGTCTAGCAGGACACTGGACAGGATAGGAGATATGATGTCATACTCGTACTTAGGGGCTCTGGCAGTGTGAAGCTCGGTATACAATGTGCCACACTGTAGTAGAAAACAGTATATGTCTCACAGACAAGACACAACTGAGGTGGCCTCCCTGCTCATGGCACATTTCCTGCATCATTACACACCAAAGTTATGGGGTCTGGGAGACCCTGTAGGGTGACTGTGCCCCCTCCCCATAGTCCTACTGATCTCAGCTGTGTAAACATCCCATCCTCACCCCCTAAAGTTCCCGAAAGGGATATGTGACCGGTCACTTTGGCCTTGTATGTGTCCTGTATTCTGTAATGTGCATTATTGTAAGATGCGGAGATAATTACTGCGGGGGAAAGTAAATCTTCAGAACATGAAGGGAAATCAT
This sequence comes from Bufo bufo, assembly GCF_905171765.1. Lineage (NCBI taxonomy): Eukaryota > Metazoa > Chordata > Amphibia > Anura > Bufonidae > Bufo > Bufo bufo. The sequence continues at coordinate 255,135,130 of NC_053391.1, read as the reverse complement.
TTGTGACTAAAGACAGTAGGAGCGAGCACATGTCGCGTTTCAGACCATATGCAATGATCTGTTACAAACAGTAATTCACTGTTATCGCTGATATCCAGCACTTTGGACTAAGGATCATTTCCAGTGCCTGCTTCACGCTTTCAGGCAAACTTTCAGACAAAGCCCCTGCTCGGCCGCATAAAGCGGACCCTTGTACTCAACAGGTGTTATTTATTTCCCCACATTAAACTATTTCTCCCTCGAAGTAAGCAGGTGTCGGAGAGATGTGCCCTGCACGCACGTCTGGGAATACGTCTTCACGTGAAAGTAAACACAGCTTATTACCTATATCTTATAGATGAAGGTGCTGGGTGCCTGCGACGGTTACCCTGTCAAAGTAAATGACACGGGCCCTCTTGACTACACATTTGGGGAAAGTTAGGGAAAACAATCAAAACCCACAAAAACATGTCGCCTGTATAATGAAAGGTGACTTTTTGTCAGGGACAATCAGGGGACCAAAATGTGAAGTGCACAGGACAATGTAAAAACATGGACGGTAAACGCTGTAGGACTGTATTAGGACTATGTAGGCTGGATGACACGTCAGGAGACAATAGCTGGAGCTTTATATCCTGCACGGTGCTGTGTCGGAGCATATAGATTTAGTACGTACACACATCCATCCCGGACCAGCAGAAACGCACGCACACAAGCAGATTTCAGCTTGACATGATTTGCACATTTCTATATAAAAAACCAACAAAGACACCTGTGTTCTTCCCAACAAAGGAAAATCTCAGGGCCTCCATCTCATGCCTCTTACAAGTATTAACTAATGGCAACGTCCTGGTCAAAAGATCGAAAAATACCCTAAAAAGATGGGATTTTTTTTTTTAACATCATACAACGGACAAAAGCACAAAGAGGGAAATACTTCATCCTTACATTTCGTTTTAGGTCCTGCCTGATACTACATATGGATCAGAAGATTAAGGGAATACCAGACAGATAACTTTCCTGACATAAAGTAGTGGTTTGTAGATATTCTGGCTTCAGACACAAGCCGGGGCATTTTATTATTATTATTATTATTATTAAAGCGCCATTCATTCCATAGCGCTGTACATATGAGAAGAGGTATACATACATAATATAGACAATTGCACTAAGTATAAACAAGATGTAAAAACTGCCCGATTTCTCCTGTTACACCTAATAATCAGCATTTTACAGACAGAACAGATAATAATAACGATGATAATATAAAAATAAGCAATTAGAGAGGTTCTAAAAGAAGCCACCGAGAAGCTCAACAAGTTCCAGAGTTCTCCAAGTGGCAGACATGATAGAGGGTTAAGTCCTCCACCCTGGGTGCACCACGCTCGGTATTGTGATGGATCCCAGTCCCAGGAATACACGGATATAAAGGCTAAATCCGAAGCTCTCTACCTGCGTGCCTCCGGGAACTCGATGTGAGAATTTATAGTATGGTTGTCTACGCATTTCACACTTATTATATAGGGTATTTCTATATTTACATACAATATTACACATACGTTTCTTAAAGATTGAGGTAAAAAGTCTCCTCTACACGAAGTGTATCTTTGAGGGTCACATCACCTTTCTTCTGATTCTTTTTTTGTATATTGATCCAATCTTTATGAGCCATGAATCTGTCTCCTGCCGTCTCCACCTCAATGGTGAGGTTGTCTGTTACTTATACGTGTAATCATTAACCTATATACAAACAGAGGTGTGCACACTAGCCACCCTGACGGCACCACACTAACAAGAACCCACACAAGAGGCTTTCTAGGAAGGAACAGGCACTTTAGGACCAGGATCATAAATGAAGGCTGAGCCTTTAGGGGTCACACAGAGGTGGCCAGGAAAAATGTCCCACTTCAGATGGATGAGGGACCAGTTCCGACTTTATTCCCTCTAGAAATCTACCATGAATGATTCTTTCACTGTTATCGTCCACTATAAGTAACACATCGACAGATGAAAGTTCAGAGTACACTCATAAGACGCCACTCCCAAGACAGACTCACTATCACAGAAGTTATGTCTGAGGAGGACAACACAAAAGAGCCATGTGGGAAAGAAGATCCTTCAAAGCCGCCCTCGCTCAGGCGGAGAATGGGGGCCCTGAAAGACACTCACCTCCTCCAACTACAGGAGCACGGGTGAAAATAGACCACTATCTAGATAAAATGTGTGGCACTTGGCCTAATGACCAAGCATATGGTGGCATCTACACCTCCTTACATTTATATACCACACACAATGGACGCAATCACTTCTTGATGACCTCCTCAGCATAGAGGAGATCTGACAGGCAGGTTTCTTACCATTTTTGCCAACAAAAGACGCCCCAACAGCAAGATACAATTATGGAGGAACCTACAGTGAAATTCTTTGCAGCAGAAGACAGTAGTAGGGAGGTGACCAGTTGTCTCCAGGGATGGTTAGGCCAGAGGGAACTAAAGTTGAAAACTTCAGGACTAGGGAAATAAATCTGGCAGGGACAGATGCCAGCTATAGAAAGGGATCCCCCCTCAGAACAATTACACGTGCGATCTGTGCCAGTCTGGGCACCTAGCATATGCTTGGTCTCTCCAGCCACACATCACACAAGTTTAGTGTCAGGAAACTTCTTCAAGTCCAAGGTGGAAGACATAAGAAGATGATGGGATGTGAGGAGCCGGAGGTGTTTGCCGCAATTTGCTTTTATTCTGCCGATCAATCACCGTTCTGATCGGATGTGGCAGAAATCCTGAACGATTTGCATAGATCTGTACTGCAGGGCAGTATCTGCGTGCCTATAGTAATGTATGGAGGGACCTAGAGGAGGGAACGTCTCGGAACTCACCTCTAGATGCGTCCAGGGTGTCTTCCTACCAACGATCCGCCACAATCCATGCAGGTCCTGAAAGGATCCGCAGAACTTATGGAGAAGAAGTTTCTGGGGGAGCCCCAGCCCTGGCGTATCCTCCGAGGGGAATCCGTCCCAGGAGAAGGAGCAGGTGGAAGGAAGACGCAAATACTGCTAGCACCGAGCTGTGGAAAACTTGTGAGGCAGGAGAGCGGGTCCCTGCTTCTCCTGAGGCGCACACTGACTGAACTGAGGGACAGGGGAAAAACAAAAAAAAACTCCTTCCTCGCCCCCCAGTGTGACACTACAAAGACAAGAGCGGAGCTGCACCTCTGTGGATCTGCTCCCAGCCCCCTCCCCTCCCAAAACCCACTCAGACAATCCAGTGCCGGCCCCCTCCTCCCCCTCCCTGCCTCCCGCCCGCCCGCTCACAAGACACCAGCTCCGAGGCTGGGAGCAAAGAAAGCCGAAGAAAAGCCTCTCCAGGCCCGAGCCGCGCACACTCCGCGCCCCCCGGGACTCGGCGCACTGTCCTGCCCGTGACAAGCGGGGACGGCCACCGGGCTCACATGGGGGAAGTTGTCTACACGACTCCCTGCCTGCCACAGGGTGGGTCTGCTCGAGCTGGCACAAAGGTGTTTTCGTATGAATTCACCATGTAATGCACGGAGGGGAGGACCATGTGACAACTCCGTTCCCTTCCTGACCAGGCGGTTTTTCTCTGTACATGCGTCTTTCAAAGCCAGAACTTTTTTTTCTATTCAGTTATGTACTGGTTTCATTTTAGCGCTTTTTTAATATGTGGGGTTTTATTTTTATGTCAATTTTATTTTAGTATTTTATTTATTTATTTTGCTGTACCCAGAAAAAAAAAAAGGAAAAATAACCTGTTTTTAACATTTTTTCAGGACATCATGCAACTAAAATATATATTTTTAAATTTGTCCTCTTTCCATAACAGTTTTTGTGATATGGTTGTCAGGGGCCACAATGTGTCTGGTGCTGGAGTTTTTTATATATATATATATATATATATATATATATATATATATATATATTTTATTTTACAGTTTGTAGCCCCATATTGGGTCATACATTTTTTATTTCTGATTTCTCCTGTGACATGGCCCCCAAAGAGGTTCTACACCCCTGCCCCCAGCAATCACATGACCGCTGGCACTACCGCTTCCTGATCGCTATACACAGCGCTGGAGAAGTCTCCGCTCCCGTAGCTGCATGATTAGCGCTCAGCTGCGACTTCAGTCAATCTCCCTTGCCTTTGTAAAGTCGCAAGCTGTGTGTTTGTGACTTTTTTAAGGCCTCTTTCACACTACCGTATGGCTATTTTAGTGTTTTGCAGTCTGTTTTTCACAGATCCGTTGTTCCGTTTTTTTGTTTCCGTTGTGTTTTTGTTCCGTTTTTCCGCATGGCATATACAGTATGGAGTAATTACATAGAAAAAATTAGGCTGGCATAACATTTTTAATAGATGGTTCCGCAAAAACGGAATGGATACGGAAGATATACAGATGCATTTCCGTATGTGTTCCGTTTTTTTTGCGGACCCATTGACTTGAATGGAGCCACGGAACGTGATTTGCGGGCAATAATAGGACACGTTCTATCTTTCAACGGAACGGAAACGAAAGGCATCCGGAGTACATTAGTTTTTTTTGTGGATCCATTGAATTGAATGGTTCTGTATATGGAACGCAAAAAACGGCCCGCAAAGCAGAAAAGAAAATGGTAGTGTAAAAGAGGCTTAAATGCGACTTTTTGAGAAAAAAAAAAAGCCTTTTTTTTTTTTGCTCCACCCTCGCCACTTTTCCGAAAAAGGGCGTAGTAAGGACGAGGAAGGAACGTGGTCAACACCAGAGACAAATTTATCTTCATTTACACCAGTTTTCTGAAGCCAGTAATCTACTGTCGCTGCCGTATATTTCTGTTTAGGAGCACGGACCGCCGGAGGATGCGCAGAGAGTGACGGTCTTGATAAATCTCCCCCATCGTGTTTTTTGCACGTCATGGTAGCATGTTTGGGTCTGAGTTATTGTTTTGTGTTGTACAGTAGGAGGAGCGGCTGCCTGAGTTTGAACTGTGCCCATCTGTCCAAAAATCCTATAGCTGGATCCTACATTACCCTGCCGGCTTTCTGTGAGGATCCTCAGGATAGGCCATTAATATCTAATTGTTGAGGGTCTCCCCCATGATAAAAGTGTTTGAAGAGGCTGAGTGCTATGGCCTCTTCCTAGGCCAGTGACGTCATATTTATTGGTCACTTGGCCTACTTGCAGCTCAGTCCAATTAAAAGGAGTTATAGGGGTCAAAGTCCCGGCATCCCTGCTGATCAGCCTTTTCAAGGAGCTGCTGTGTTCCCCGGAGCTCTGATGAGCGATGCAGACTCCCAGCTGCTTCCCAATGACAGCGCCGTGCATCGTATAGTGGCAGTGCTTGGTATTGCAGCTCAGCCCCATTGACTTGAATAGGGGTGAGCTGCAACTAGGCCACATGACCCATACACAGTGATGTCACTGGCCTAGGAAGAGGCTGCAGCGCTCAAGGTCTCTTCTAGGATCTGATTGGTGGGGGTCCTGGGTGTAGCAGATCTGGTACTGATGACCTATCCTGAGGATAAGTCATAAATATCTTTTTCGGGATAACCCCTTTTAGGGAATGGTCTTGAGCCAGTACAATGTAGATGATTGAATCGATTAGTGCAATTCAGTTTCTTCATCAGTTCTGAGCAATGGCGCGTGCACAATTGCTGCTCCTGTGGAAGCAGCAGAGTCTCCGCGCCGCTAGTTGGAGCAAAAGTGCAGGCTAGAGACTGACAGGGAAGAGCCACATGTCCTGTCAATCTAACAGGAGGGGGGGTCTCCTGAGCAGCAAGAACCGTACAAATCTATTTGCTCATTTATAATACAATGTATGGCGCTGTGAGGGGGTCACAGCACTCACCAGAGCACCGCGACCGCTTCAAACAGCTGAACAGCAGAAGTCCCGGATATTGAATCCCCACAGATCAGATATTTATTTAACCTGAAGATCGGTCATCAATATTACACTCCCAGAAGACCCAATCAAAGCCGCTTTCACACAATTAGTATTAGGTCAGTAGTTTTAATCAGTTTTTGTAAGGCAAAACCAGGAGTGGAACCTTCAGAGAAAAACATAAAGGAAAGACTTGTGTCTCATGTCTGGATTGGACCCACTCCCGGTTATGATGTAACATATTGACTAAATAACTTGATGTATAATAGCTCTCTGCATGAAAACTGGTATCAAAGAGGACAGGGCGGTCTCTTTTATAGCCAGCTTCACATAAATCTTTAAAAGGCCACACTAATGCAAGGGTATTACAACCAAGTGCCCCAGCCCCTCCACACATCTACTGACCTGATCTCACAGCATTGTGGATCCATATCAGATCAGAAGACAGGCTGGGACACTAATACAGGTGTGGAAATGCTTCTGTAATACGCTTGTGTTAAACTGGCCTAAGGATTTTGCCTACCAACTTCACACTGTAACTACATACACTGAACAAAAATATAAACGCAACACTTTTGGTTTGTCTCCCATTTTGCATGAGCTGAACTCAAAGATCTGAAACTTTTCTACATACACAAAAGACCCATTACTCTCAGATATTGTTCACAAATCTGTCTAAATCTGTGTTACTGAGCACTTCTCCTTTGCCAAGATAATCCATCCCACCTCACAGGTGTGGCATATCAAGGTGCTGATTAGACAGCATGAATATTGCACAGGTGTGCCTTAGGCTGCCCACAATAAAAGGCCACTCTGAAATGTGCACAGTTTTGCCTTATTGGGGGGGTCAGAAAACCAGTCAGTATCTGGTGCCTCACGCAGTGCAACACATCTCCGTCGCATGGAGTTGATTAGGTTGTTGATTGTGGCCTGTAGAATGTTGGTCCACTCCTCTTCAATAGCTGTGCGAAGTTGCAGAATATTGGCAGGAACTGGAACACGCTGTTGTATACGCCGATTCAGAGCATCCCAAACATGCTCAATGGGTGACATGTCAGGTGAGTATGCTGGCCATGCAAGAACTGTGATGTTTTCAGCTTCCAGGAATTGTGTACAGATCCTTGCAATATGGGGCCGTGCATTATCATTCTGCAACATAAGGTGATGGTCGTGGATGAATGGCACAACAATGGGCCTCAGGATCTCTTCACGGTATCTCTGTGCATTCAAATGCCATTAATAAAATGCACCTGTGTTCGTTGTCCATAACATACGCCTGCCCATACCATAACCCCACCGCCACCATGGGCCACTCGATCCACAACGTTGACGTCAGCAAACCGCTCACCCACACGACGCCACACACTGTCATCTGCCCTGAACAGTGAAAAGCGGGACTCAACCGTGAACAGAACGCCTCTCCAGCGTGCCAGACGCCATCAAATGTGAGCATTTGCCTACTCAAGTCTGTTACGACGATGAACCGCAGTCAGGTCCAGACCCCGATGAGGACGACGAGCAGATGAGCTTCCCTGAGACGGTTTCTGACAGTTTGTGCATTGTTGCTGCAGCTGTCCGGGTGGCTGGTCTCAGACAATCATATAGGTGAACATGCTGGATGTGGAGGTCCTGGGCTGGTGTGGTTACACGTGGTCTGCACTTGTGAGGCCGGTTGGATGTACTGCCAAATTCTCTGAAACGCCTTTGGAGACGGCTTATGGTAGAGAAATGAACATTCATTGCACGGGCAACAGCTCTGGTAGACATTCCTGCAGTCAGCATGCCAATTGCACACTCCCTCAAACGTTGCAACATCTGTGGCATTATGCTGTGTGATCAAACGGCATATTTCAGAGTGGTCTTTTATTGTGGGCAGTATAAGGCACACCTGTGCAATATTCATGCTGTGTAATCAGCACCTTGATATGCCACACCTATGAGGTGGGATGGATTATCTCGGTAAAGGAGTAGTGCTCACTAACACAGCTTTAGACAGATTTGTGAACAATATCTGAGAGTAATGGGTCTTATGTGTATGTAGAAAATGTTTCAGATCTTTGAGTTCAGCTCATGCAAAATGGGAGCAAAACCGAAAGTGTTGTGTTTATATTTTTGTTCAGTGTATGTAGGAAAATCCTACTTAGGCTTCTTTCATCCCTGTGGTCGGGTGTTCCAGGCAACAGGTCCGGGATTCGCAAGGGAAAAAAAAGCTGAGTGAAGCCGTTTTTTTCAGGCTGATTGTCGGCATATTTGCTGGGAAGCAGTCGGATCTCTGCCGGACTCCATTATAATTAATGGGTGGTACTATCTGGCAACCGGACACCGGAACAACCTGCCAGAGTTCCCTGCAGCAAGTGTAAAGCTACCTTATAATGTAATTGATTCCAAACTGGACCAAAGCGATTGTAGTCTTTTCAGCAGCATCAAAGTTGTCACTGGGGTCATTTATGAACTCCCATGTCACATTATAACTATACAGATAGACTACACATCTGTCCCCAGATGGTTGTGACCATGACATCTAGCCAATTGCAATAAGTATTTCTTCCATGGTCTAAACGCCTTTGGGCTAGTGACCTCAGTAAGCATCCACATAGTGAAGCGCACCATTGTTTACAGCCTCTTTTAGTATTCTTATATTGAGAAATTTAATGGACAAAAGGGCAGGCAATGTAGAGGGGGCACTGTCTGATGCTGTAACATGGGCAGCAGACACTATAATTTGGGCATTTTGGTTGGTCCGCTGAGGATACCAATACTGTGACTGGCATTGAAATGAGTCTTTGGGGTCTGTGACTGTTATGATGGCATCTTTGTTAGCAAAGCAGTCCCCCACAGATGTTGAATTGAGAAGCATATTTGCTTCCCAAGCAACAAACACCTGCCTTTAGATGCAGCCCATTTCAGATGTTCCATGTGTAAGGGGTTGTGCACATTCGCGCCAATATTTCCATTGTTCTTCTCAGTTATAAGAGCAGAAAAACAAAAGTAAGAGAAGACCAGGATCCTCCTCCAAATAATAGAAAGGAAATGAGCCCAACAGACCCCATTCACTATAATGGACAGAATAGCTTGGTATGTTGTGCTTACTTGACTGGAGGTGTAAACACAGCCTTAGGGTCCATTCACACGTCCTTGTGTGTTTTGCCGATCCGTGGATCCGCAAACACGGACATCAGCAAAGTGTTGCGGGCCCGGAAGTGCGGATCCGCAATTCCGGATCTAGGCAGCACATCGTGCTGCCCCATAGAAATGAATGGGTCCGCAATTCCGTTCCGCAAAATACGGAACGAAATTGCGGACGTGTGAATGGACCCTTAAAGGGGTTGTCTCACTTCAGCAAATTGTATTTATCATATATAGAAAGTTAATTCAAGGTCCTTAGGGTACTTTCACACTAGCGGCAGGATGGATCCGACAGGCTGTTTACCCTGTCGGATCCGTCCTGCCGCTATTTCGCCGTGCCGCCGGTCCGTCCCCATTGACTATAATGGGGACAGAGGCGGAGCTCCGGCGCGGTGAGAGGCCGCCGGACTAAAAATTCATATATGCAGTACTTTTAGTCCGGCGGCCTCTTGCTGTGCACTGCCGTGCTGCGCCGCAGCTCCACCCCCGTCCCCATTATACTCAATGGGGACGGAGCGGCGGCACGGCGAAATAGCGGCAGGACGGATCCGACAGCGTGAACAGCCTGTCGGATCCGTCCTGCCGCTAGTGTGAAAGTAGCCTTACTAATGTATTGTGGTTGTCCATATTTCCTTTGCTGGCTTGATAAATTTTTCCATCACTGCTCTTTTCCAGGGGGTTACGACCACCCTTAAATCCAGCAGCAGTGGTCGTGCTTGCATACTATATTGAAGGCACTGACGTGTCTGGGACTGCAGAAAAGCGCTTAGACTGGTGTGTGTTCCTATAGGGTGCAAGCACGGCCACCAAGTCAGAAAAGGAGGCAATATTAACATTGTCTACGTGATAAATGCCATTTGCTGACATGAGACAAACCATTTAAGGCCTTTTTACATGGACCAAGGATCAGGGCAATTAGTGGCAATGAAGAAACAAATGCTTGTTCGTCTGGTGGTGACTTCACCTTTAATGCATCACCTAAAATCATTGCTTGCTAGCAGTACATTGCCCTGTGCAAACAAGGTCTGCTGCCGGAAAACAATAAGTTTGTATAGGGATGAGCGACAGCAGTAGTGATCATTTGTCTCCATACAGAGGGGATAATTGGTACATGTAAATGCAGCTCTACTGTGGCTCAATAATCATGCATGTATTAGGTAAGGATTGTTTGTTCCCAATAATTACCTCTGCATTGCAAAGAACCCCCTTGAACTTTTCCATATTTTTCACGTTACACGCACAAACTTGTTTGTATTTTATTGGGCTTTTATGTGATAGACCAACATGTGTGATGTGAAAAGAAAATGATACATGGTTTTCAAAATAAAATAAAAATCTGAAAAGTGTGGTGTTCCTTTGTATTCAGTCCCCTGTACTCTGAAACCCCTAAAAAAAATTGTGACCAATTGCCTTTAGACGTCACCTAATTAGTTAATAGAGTCCACCTGTGTGTAATTTACTCTCAGTAGAACTACAGCTTTTCAGTGAAGGCCTCTGAGGTTTGTTAGTGAACATTAGTGATCAAACAGCATAATGAAAACTAAGTAACACACCAGACAGGTCAGTGATAAAGCTGTGGGGAAGGGTAAAGCAGGGTTCAGTTATAAAAAATAAAAAAAAGATATCCCAAGCTCTGAACATCTCACAGAGCACTGTTCAATCCGTCATCCGAAAATGGAAGGAATATGGCATAACTGCAAACCTACCAAGACCTGGCCGTCCACCTAAACTGACAGCCTAGGCAAAGAGACCACTAATAAAGAAGGAGCCAAGATGCCAATGGTAACTCTGGAGGAGCTGCAGAGATCCACAGCGCAGGTGGGAGAATCTAATCCTCTGGATAGGTCATCGGTATCTGATTGGTGGAGGTTTGACACCCAGGACCTCCACCGATCAGTTGTTTGAGGAGGCACTGACGCTCGCAACTTTACCTAGGTCATCTGGCGCCACGTTTATCGATCACATGGCCTAGGCACTACTCAGCCCCATTGAATTGAATAGGGCTGAGCTGCAATACCAAGCACAGCTGCTATCAAATGGACGGTGCTGTGCTTGGTAAGCTGAGAGAAGGCCACAGTTCTACTGGCGCCCACTCAAAGAACTGATCGGCAGGGGTCCTAGGTGTCGGATAGCCACTGACCAGATACTGATGACCTATCCAGATTTAAGATTTTTATGCATCCTCTCCACTGGTCATCAAGTTGCTATATCACTCTCTGCACTGACGTGATGACACTGGAAACCCAAGAAGTGAACATCAGTAAACTACTTCCTAGGTAATCTTACCTTCTCTCACTTCCTATCAGATACAGGCAATAAAACCCATCAGAGGTTGAATGAGAGAAATCACTAATCATTCCACCATATCTTGCATAGTAAAATGGCATATATGCCCGCTTTGATACCATTAATAGGCAAGAACCACTGAGTTTAACTCGAATCAACAAAATTCTATGGAATGTCCTCCCGTGTATGTTTGCAGTGTGACACCATTGGTTCAGAATTGCTTAATCATTTCAAAACCTCAGAATGCCTTTTTCTACCCACTTTGCTACTAATTTAAAGGGCCACGTTGGGATAGAACTCTATGTAAAAGTTTCCTATGTGTGTCTATGCATTGTGGACACAGAATTTAAAGGGAACCTGTCATCAACTTTATGCTGACCTTACTGAGGGCAGCATAAAATAGTGACAGAAATGCTGATTTTAGCGGTGTGTCACTCGAGCTAAAAGTAAGTGGTTGCTGAGAACCAGCATCATAAACATAAGCAGGAATTTATGAGTAACCATGACTCTTCTCAGGTGGCCAGGACTCTTTTCCAGGCCCAGTCTGCAATGATTGTGATGTTGGTTGTTGGCAACCACTTACTTTTAAATTTTAAATGACAGACCGCTGAAATCAACTCACCTGTCTCTACTCTATGCTGCCACTAGTATGGACAGCATAAAGTTGATGACAGGTTCCCTTTAAAGCTACTTAACCCTTTAATAGCACACCAATACCTAGTCTGGTGTCTATTTTTCCCTATAACTACTTTAGGCCAGGTTGGAAGTAAGTTCTCTTGCAGGACAACATTTTCTGTTATCTTATTGAAATAAGCTGTCATCATTTACTAAACCACAGCAAATCCAAAGTTAGTTTTTTTTGTGAATAAGAAATCTGGCTGAATAAGAAACCAATTTCAGCAAACTCAGAGCCGGCTCCTGCGGAAGGCTCTTTTCCCGCTTTTCTTCTTGTGTTCCTTTCTTGTGTCCCGGCCTCCTACTGCTCCACATTTAAAAGAGAAGAGAAGGGGGAGAGTGGGAGAAACATTCAGCTTTTTTGTTTTCACTCAGGTTTTGAGTGTATATAAAGTCTTAGAACAGCAGTCTCAGAAATGACTATAGCTTTTTTATTTCTTTGGAAAAGGTGTGAGGAGTGGAAGCCTGGTTTCTGATCATCCAAAAAAGACAAAAAAAAATCTATCTAATTGTCTGCAGTAAGAAAGTACAAGTCCTACCATATATTGTCACTTGCTAAAACAATGGTGACAATTCTAAGAGAAAATAATATGGTGTCCACCTTAGAAGTCATTTAAGTGATCACCCACCAATATGGCTGACCTGATCAAGAATTTATATATGATGTACATTATAATATTGTGATACGGTAACTCATAGAAGTCAAATTTTTGCACATTTACATAACTCAAAATGTACAAACAATTCAAAAACCACTTGGAGAAGTTACAATATTGTTGCAAGCAGTGAGTGAGGAACCACTGAACCAAACAGCACTTTATCTTGGCGGTCCCCTGCTTTTTACTCATGGAGTAGTCCCTGTGTGGCTAACAACAGACCCACAGCGGTCAGAGACACCATTGCATGGCGCTAAGTTGTTACGCAGAATTTTAGTCAGGGACAGGCAGTGGTCAGAGTATGTGTGAATATGCAAAACAAATATGAGGTCAAGGCAAGCAGCAAAGGGTCAAAACTGGGCACAGGCAGTGGAGAGTCAGAGTCAGGAAACAGGCAGAATTCGGTACACAGGCAGACAAATAGAAATCTATTGCTCAGGCAGAGAATGAAACAAACAACATAGTATATATCGCATAATCTGAGTAACACCTTAAAATCCATTTGCACACAGAACTGAATGAGGGGTTAACTCTTTCAATACTGCAGAATGAGGTGAGGTTTAATGAAGAATATCATACATGTTCCCCAAAAGACACACAGGACATTTGCCCTTGGTCTCGCAGCATGAGCGCCTGACTTGCAATGGACACAGGGTGAGAGGAGCAGCACCCATGCCCACCTGAAGTAGTGGAGCAGCGGCAGTCAAGGCCCGCCTACGTTACAGGTATGTCATAGTTGACATTCAACTTTTTGCAGATTAACACTTTATAGATTGTAGGTTGTTATGGGTAGGGCCATATCAGGCTAGACTATTCATTTGCTTCAATACTCTTTTGTAATCTATTTTCTGTGACTTTTTTTGGGATAATGTGCACAGTTTCTGAAGAGGACGGAGCTTTAAAACATATAATAAAGTCAAATAAAGGTATACTTATGGTTAATAAATACTTAGACATAGGGAGTTCTTTAATGATTTGTAGTATGATTTGTGATTTTTGATGTGATACATAAAGTAAAACCACAAAAGATGGACCTTGGAAGACTTGATGAATTCAATAGATATGATTTACAGTAAAGAATGCATCAAACAGCACAACACCCTAGTTGAAAAGTGTAATGAGGGAGTGGAAGTTGTGTGGGTTCAGAAGTCTTTTAAGTGGTGAGGAGCAATGGTGCCGCACAAAGTCAAAAGCAGCCAAAGGGATGTGCTGTGGTTAGGTGATGCCGAAGTCGCTTTAGTAAAGCTGAACAGCCACATGTTCCCTCAAATATTTCATTGGTAGGCTGGAGGTCCTGAAAGAAACGTCCCGCCTAAGGAATCATGTATACGGCCCTAGCCGATTTTTTCGTCCGCAAAATACGGATACCGACTGAGAGTCTGCCGCCACTTTTTTCCTCCTTCAGAAATGTCCTATCCTTGTCCACAGAACGGACAAGAATAGAAAATGTTCTATTTTATGCTGGCCGTGGACAGGAGTGTGCTGTCCGCATCTTCAGCGGCCCCATTGAGATGAATGGGTCCACATCTGACCCACAAAAAATACAGATGGAATGTGGACAAAAACTATGGCCGTGTGCATGAGCCCTTAAAGACATAGGAATAAACAGCTCTGCAGGCCTGTAGCAATGAGATGCCAAAGAAGACTCCTGGAGAAACTCTTGATTGTGTATCCTTTGTTGTGCACTGGGGGCTTCAATAACATGCCTCACACTTACTTTAATTAGCAAGTAATTTAAATTGCCCCTGAGCCGTGTTCAGCGGAAATCCTTACTGGAAACAGATCCCACCATGTCACTCAAGCAGCCTGACATTCCCAGGACTCTACTCGCTTTCTAGATTTAGTCCTGCTGATGAAGAAGAGGGAAAACAGCAAAATAAAGACAAGAAAGTGGAACCAGTCGGTGGAATACATGCAAATCAAGAGCCGTCTCTATTTTTATATATTAAAGGTAAATCTACTGATCCATGAAAAATACAGCTGCCAGTATACATCTGAAAATCAAAACAGGATCCAGCCTTTGTTCTGTACAGTATAGCCTGTGTGATACATCTGACAGGTTCACAGTAGTGGTTACTGTAGCTTCTTTTAAGAACTAGTTAGTGGTAGTTAAGGTAGATTACAAGGGAACAGTTGAGTACAGATAACCATAGTGATCATGGTCTGGAAAGCCAATGACTTCAACAATCCAGCATCACATTGAGAAAATTACCCGAGAAAAGCATTGCATGAAACATGACGACTTTGCTATTTCAGATCACTCTCAGCAGCATCCTTCTTTGATACGTTTTCTTATAAAGCGTTCTAGTAATGCACTTTCCCCAGTATTGTGAATATGCCTTTCTTCCTTCCTTCTAGCCATGTGCACAGCTAACATGATATGCTTCATATTTATATTGGCCCTGGATATGTTAGTAAATCTTGAGAATGTCCGATATTTCCAGTCTTTTATCATAAGAGAGTCCTCCTGCCTCTCTGATCAGTCTAGTTTTATATCTTTGAAACTTCTCTAATGAGAAAATGATTGTGGCAATACCAAATGTGGGAAGTGGTTTTATTTTTGCTCTGCATCTCACAGTGCAGTGCAAAAAGGCAGCGGCCCTAAGGCCCATTAGTGAACTACATAAAAAGGCATATTGGGGGTCACTAACTTACAGTCATGGCAAATCACTAAGATATGCCATCACTTTATGACCGTTTAGGGTGTATCTTCTAGGACAGGCATGCTCAACCTGCGGCCCTCCAACTGTTGTAAAACTACAACTCCCACAATGGACTGTAGGCTGATAGTTGTAAGCTGTTCTGGCATGTTGGGAGTTGTATTTTTGCAACAGCTGGAGGGCCGCAGGTTGAGCATGCGTGTTCTAGGACATCCATGGTTCAGAGAAGAAAGGGCTGCAGATCAGTGCTGCAGCTCTGTCAGAGTCTTCCGCTGCATAGCAATGCCTCAGGCACCCTGCTGTACAGCAAACTGTAGAACAGCTTCATTCAAGTGAATTGGGTGATTTGAAGTTTCCTGCACTGCTGAGTAACCAGGAGCACTGCTGTGCAGGGAAATTCACTGAACAGCATACTCAGGATTGTTGGGGGTCCCAGAAATCAGACCCCAGGATCATAAAGTGAGGACATAGCCTAGCATCTTTAATACTGATGACTAGAGATGAGCAAGAAACTTCCATTCGGCTGCTTTGCCAAATAAAAAAATTATAATAATTACATTTCTTTGTAAGTATTGGGTGCAATGACAGGGAGCAGTGGTTGAGCCACCCCCCGTGATTGTACACCTCAGATGTCGCATTCATACCTGCTCCATTTGCCTGCGACGGGCCAGCCGCCATCTTGCTTGAAGATCTGATGCCATGCGGCCCAAGATCACTCCGGCTGGCTTGGTGATATCATGTGTCACAACACACTGGATTTTGGCGGAGATCCTCAAGCAAGATGGAGGTGGCCAGACCGTTGCGAGCAAATGAAGCAGGTAAGTATGATTTTCTTTGTTTTTTTGCACTAATTCAGGTTGAAGGGAGTCTTTCACCTATACTGACCATTATAGAACACTAACACCATTCTCAGCATTATAGTCCCCATATTGGAATGCTACTTACTGTTTAGCTGTCTGTTGCTTATTTTCTTCAAAAAACACTTTTATTGAATATGCAAATTAGGTCTGAAGGTGCCCAGGCCCCTCGTCGCTATTCATATGAAACCCCTCCCCTTTCACCCCTCTGGCCCGCCCTAGGTTCTTCAGAAATCCAGCTCCAGCGCCGTTCACAAGATTCGCCGCGCCTGCGCACTTCATTCCCCATTATGGGCAGAGGTACAAGAGCATTTAATGCGCATGTGCCGGAATGGGGAATGAAATGCGCAGGCGCGGCAAATCTTGTGAAAGGGGAGGGGTTTCATATGGGCAGAGGTGCAAGAGCATTTAATGCGCATTTGCCGGAATGGGGAATGAAATGCACAGGAGCGGCAAATCTTGTGAAAGGGGAGGGGTTTCATATGTAGCGACGAGGGGCCTGGGCACCCGCCGCTTGAACGCCGCCCCTGGGCACCATCAGACCCATATTGAATAAAAGTGTTTTTGGAAGAAAATAAGCGACGGACAGCTAAACAGTAAGTAGCATTCCAATATGGGTACTATAATGCTGAGAATGGTGTTAGTGTTCTATAATGGTCAGTATAGGTGAAAGACTCCCTTTAAATCAATTTGCTACCACGAAGCACAAGGAAATTCTGCTTCGCAGCGAATCAAATTTATCCTGAAATTCATATGAAAGTCCACTTTGTGGACTTTCATTTGCACGACACAACCTTTTCTTAAAATAGGCTTTGAATATCAGATTGGGCCATGATGCTCGGTGATGATACTGTGACTTGATGTAATGGAGCTGCAGTAAGCTGCAGTACCACACACAGGCGCTGCAGTATGGCACAGTATACACTGGAGCAAGATGGCCTCATTAAACAGCTGATCTGTGGGGGTGTCAGGAGTTGGACCCTGACCAATCTAATATTGATGGCCTATCTTAACCCTATATTCTCACCTAGAATTGTACAGGCTACAAGATAATGGCCTCGTATTCACCAAGTACCATTGCAAGGGAAGGTTGAACTTTGCTGCAAAGCTCCTTATCAAACAAGGCAAGAAAAATACACAGGAAAATCATCAAGGAAATGCTGGGAGATATATAATCTGGCACACTACTCAAAGTGAATTTAAATTTCGTGCCAGAATTTTGGGCATGCATGATGGCATCTTTCATCATTCTTACAATTCATGTAAGCGTACATTATTTATTATATTTATTATGCTTACTTATATAGCCAGACATATTCCACAGCGCTTTACAGACATTATCATTACTCGCTGTCCCCAATGGGGCTCACAATCCAAGGTCCCTATCAGCATGTGTTTGGAGTGTGGGAGGAAACTGGAGTACCCAGAGGAAACCCACGCAAACACAGGGAGAACATGCAAACTCCATGCAGATGTTGTCCTTTGTCGGATTCGAACCCAGGACCCCAGCGCTGCAAGGCACCAGTGCTGCTGCGTCAGGGACATACATTACAAAGATGACGATTTTTTTATCAACAGCATAAATGAACTGAAAAGACAATACTGGTCTTTTAGGTATACTTAACATGAGTCCACTTTGTTGATGCAATTTACCTTATCTTCCATACCATATCCAAATATATTCTTAAAAGGTGTTGGCCACTTTCCAGCTACTTTTGATCAATGTGTTTGTAAAATGATTGTATGGCACTTACTAATATACTCTTTGTTGATATTCTGTACTGTTTGCTAGATTTCGTAAACCATGTCCCCTTGTTAGGCAAATCTTTTGTGCTGTCCACACAGCAGTCCTATGCATAAAATGGCTGCTGATGGAGGGTCATGTGACCAGGCAAACTCAGTCTCCTCCATTCAATCACACTGCACCTGCAATAAAAACTCTTAACATTGCAAGTGGAGATGGCAGATGTGGTGTACTTGAGTAGAGAATGGCAAGATTTGAAAGTCTCTCTTGTCCCATACTGGAGCGTAAATAGTTTTTAATAAGTTTTAACTTGCTGAAACTTCTTTCACATGATTCTACAGTGACAGGTAGAGTCAGAAATATACGCAACGCCGTTTCAATATTTGGATAGCAAGCTGACAGTGAATAATCATAGATCATTTGACAGATATCAATAACTGTTGCCGACATAGCCCCCCCAGGGCGTTCCTTGTAATTTTACCCCATCCAGAATCCCATCAGACCTCAGATCAGACGGAAAAGAATATTATCTTTATTTAAGAACTATCTTACTTCACTTCAGGGCAGACTCACGTTCTATTCCTGCTGGGGCCTAGGCTGGGTCGTGACACAGTGCTGTGCTGCTGCCTGCTGCTGCCCGCGCTGCTCCTGGTCTCCAGAGGGCGCACATGTGACCTGACTGCGTACAGCGCGTCAGGTCAAAGTGCGCGCTGTACGCAGCCAGTCAGGCAAGCGACTGAGCGACGTGGTCAGTGGCCTGCCTACCACCCAGAGGCTGGGGAGCTGGCCTGCGCCCTGAGGCTGGAGCCTCCCCAGCCTCTGTGTCGGCCCGGCCCTGGTCATATCACCCTCCATCAGGGGCCATCTTATGGACAGGTCTTCTGTCTGGACAGTACACCAAGGAGACATGACCTATGAAATATAACCAATAGCACAGAAAATCAACAAAGACTATATTAGTACAAGTGTCACATAGTCATCTTACCTACACAATGGTCAAAAGTAGCCAGAACATGTCCAACCCTTTTAAGCATACCCTTAGAATATCTTCTCCCCAAGTCATTGTATATATTGTATATTTTCACTGTGGAGCTAGAGGCACTTCATGTACTACTATATAGTTTTCCATATAATTTCATATTGTGCAGATATTCTCCTCTAGAAGCAATGCATCTAGAAAAGAGTACACCTGTAATTCATCATTTGACATAGCATACCACATGGCAGATCATTGTTCAAAGAACCTGTATCAGAGTGCTGCTATGTGGCATCATATGTACAGGATATTCTTCCCTAGAAAGTATTCTCCTAGGGGGAATTATGTAATTGATATGGCAGCTATGTGTGTTTAATATTTATTCAGATTTTTTACATGGGCTTCATCCATTGGTATTGGTGAAATCTATAGCAAAACCTGTGTAAAAAACTGCATTATTCACATGGAAACTTTTCTATCATTTTTTCCCCTGCAGATTTAGAGGCAACAGAAAATTGTCCATATATGTCAGAGTACCTAGAGCTCTCTTCCTAAATGCTTTTACAAGTGAAACAGGTGTTTACTTATTCCTAATTCTAGACCACCCACCATTTGTATATATGCATTGCCTGGCACACGTCGTTTTACTTGTACAATAACTATACAGTCCAGTATTCTTGAGATAGCTTTAATATGTTCTAGTGTTTCTGCAGTACTAATTCATCTTACATTTTAACTAAAGTTAAAAAATAATACTGGTAACACTTTCTATTATATATTACTCTACAATGATCATGTTTTGCAGTACATTAAAATCCTCAGGACAAAAAAGAAGAAAAAAAGTCATATAGTTCTCTGTAAGCTTGGGTTAGGAAAAAGTGAACCGTTTGAAAGAATGTGTAGGGCCTAGTCTCTGGGTGGGAGGCAGCTTGCTCCTACAACGACCTTACCATACTGTGAGGTGTCCCTTAGCTAAACTTTGCTAATGGAGAAACCCAGTAGCCCATAACCAACCTCAAGGCACAACCTTTCCCTAGGAGAAAACTGCCAGTCAGCAGTGGGTTAGCATATTGGCAGTTCATGGACAATCATGACTCTTCTCCGACAATCACTGCAAACTTTAGAAGATAAGTGAAGTCAGTGAGTTGAGTCAGTAAATGTATCTTTTTACATGTTCAAAAACAGCAATTGAAAATAATGTTTTTTTCCCTTTATGCATGGCATGATTTAAAAAAACACTATACTCAAGAAAGGCTATTGGCCTTCTGGTTACACTATAGAAGGATAGTATTTGTTCAGAGAGAAAACTCTGTTTTGCACACTCAGGGGATAGACGTAGCCCCATTCTCTGGTTCCATCAAAAAGAAAAGATTCATTCCACCAAAAAGCTGTAAAGGCTTTGTTCTAAGGTCAGAGGCTTTCAGAGCCACCTCACACTAATACCAGTTGCATTTTTAATGGGTCAGTTGTTTCTACGAATAAAAGATGTTATACGCTAAAATTGAGCAAAGAGATCACAGTGTTAATGTTTTTGGCAGCCACTGTAGTGGATGGAACCCATTGTAAGGGCCAGTTCAAAGTAAAAACACGCTTAAAAATCAGTGCAGAATCTGTAAGGTTTTTTTTTCATGTGGTTTTTTGACTTATAATTTTT
This sequence comes from Bufo bufo, assembly GCF_905171765.1. NCBI lineage: Eukaryota > Metazoa > Chordata > Amphibia > Anura > Bufonidae > Bufo > Bufo bufo. The sequence continues at coordinate 255,114,645 of NC_053391.1, read as the reverse complement.
TTTATCAGTGGGTTCAATACAAAGCTGAATTCTCAGCTTGAGGTTTTTAAAGTAGATCTGCACCAAAAAAAAAACATGCGGAAAACACACAAAACATGCATGGACTTATATGGAGCTTTCTGCTTCCTATTCATTTCAATGAGAGAGTCAGAGCTGATTCTGCCCAAAGATCGGACATGCAGCTTTGTGTGTAAAAAACATGCTTCTTTTTTACATGGTTCTTTTTTTACACATGTAAAACAGCAAGTGCTGATTCCCGTTGAAATGAATGGGAGGCTGTTTTGAGGCATTTTGTGGAGTAGATTTTGAGGCAGAAATGCTCCAAAATCAGCACCAAAAATTATTTGTAAACGTAATCCTCTGATACAATTGGAGCAAATGGTGAATCCCTGTAAGTGTTTACACTGTAGAAAAAATGTACATGTACCACCTTTACTTGGAGCTGGAAAGGTTAATGATGACGTGCGAATGAAAGATATGATGAAATTCTGGTAATATATGCAAAAAAATCAAAACTGAGTCAGGAAGCTAATATTAGAGTCTTAGGTGCAACTAGCAAAATATCTTTTGAAGAAAATGATGTGGTGTCAGAATTGCATTTTTACCACTATCCCATAAAAAAGATTAATAAAAGGCAAACAATAAATTATATACGTACTCCCCACACCACCATCACAATCTGTCTCTCAACAAACATAGATTTCATTCTCTAAAAACATAAAAAAAAACTATAAAATGTTGATATTGCCACAATTGTGCTGATGTTAAATTAAAGAAGTTAAGTTGGTTTTACATGATGCCAGTTGTAAAAAGAAAGGAGGAATTGTACAGGGTGGGCCATTTATATGGATACACCTTAATAAAATGGGAATGGTTGGTGATATTAACTTCCTGTTTGTGGCACATTAGTATATGTGAGGGGGGAAACTTTTCAAGATGGGTGGTGACCATGGCGGCCATTTTGAAGTCGGCCATTTTGAATCCAACTTTTATTTTTTCAATAGGAAGAGGGTCATGTGACACATCAAACTTATTGGGAATTTCACATGAAAAACAATGGTGTGCTTGGTTTTAACGTAACTTTATTCTTTCATGAGTTATTTACAAGTTTCTGACCACTTATAAAATGTGTTCAATGTGCTGCCCATTGTGTTGGATTGTCAATGCAACCCTCTTCTCCCACTCTTCACACACTGATAGCAACACCGCAGGAGAAATGCTAGCACAGGCTTCCAGTATCCGTAGTTTCAGGTGCTGCACATCTCGTATCTTCACAGCATAGACAATTGCCTTCAGATGACCCCAAAGATAAAAGTCTAAGGGGGTCACTGGATATGCGAAATTGCTACATGATGATGTGTTTCCCTCTTTATGCACTGAAGCTGGCACGTTCCCTGAGTTTTTCCAGCAAGATGGTGCACCACCACATTATTGGTGTCAGGTCCGAGCATTCCTAGATGAACAGTTTCCTGGAAAGTGGATTGGTCATCGTGGGCCAGTTGAATGGCCCCCAAGGTCTCCCGATCTGACCCCCTTAGACTTTTATATTTGGGGTCATCTGAAGGCAATTGTCTATGTGGTGAAGATACGAGATGTGCAGCACCTGAAACTACGGATACTGGAAGCCTGTGCTAGCATTTCTCCTGCGGTGTTGCTATCAGTGGGAGAAGAGGGTTGCACTGACAATCCAACACAATGGGCAGCACATTGAACACAATTTATAAGTGGTCAGAAACTTGTAAATAACTCATGAAAGAATAAAGTTACGTTAAAACCAAGCACACCATTGTTTTTCTTGTGAAATTCACAATAAGTTTGATGTGTCACATGACCCTCTTCCTATTTAAAAAACAAAAGTTGGATTAAAAATGGCCGACTTCAAAATGACCGCCATGGTCACCACCCATCTTGAAAAGTTTCCCCCCTCACATATACTAATGTGCCACAAACAGGAAGTTAATATCACCAACCATTCCCATTTTATTAAGGTGTATCCATATAAATGGCCCACCCTGTAGTTTATTTTCAATTCCCCTTCCAAAAGCATTATTAAAAAGTTAATAAGTTATATGTATCATATGAACTTCAAACTTGCCCCACAAAAAAATGAAAAAGAGGGAGGCCCTTAAGGGGTTAAGAATTTTTTTTATGGGACACCTTCTTCTCTTTAAAAAAAAAACACTTGATAATAGCATTAAAATGTCCAGAGAAATGGGAAGGGTAAAACACTGCATAAATAGCATTTGAGGCGTGCACCACTATTAGGTTGTGCCCCTACACAGAATAGGCTCAATACAGGCATATTGTATTCATCTAAAAAATATGAAATACTTAATGGATTAAATTGAAATCTTTATCTTTAATTGGAGTGGCTGGTCATTACTTCTCAGTCTCACTCTAATGAATATTCTCAGTCATTATTATCACCACTGTCAGCATCATATCAAGGTCATCCCCCACTATAAGCTCGTCCTCACTGGAATCAGGCTTAATGGAAGAATTCTCTAGCTGGTCTTCATAAATTTTTCAAAGTTGTAATTCTTTTATCTGGACAGCAGCCTCTTGTGCTGTTCTCTGTGGCACTGAACACCCTCGCCTTGTGGACACCTGAGGGTGCGCATCCAAGGTATATAATTGCCAGTAACTGTGGTGGTCTCAAATTATTCACCAAACCTCTTTTATCCACAGTAGTGAAGTGGGCTGTCTCCAAATTTCTTCTCTTGAAAATTACAGACATAAGGGGTCATTCATTAAGACCGGCGTTTTAGGTCTTAATAAGCCCCTGCTCTGGCAGTGGATCCGCCAAAGTTATGTAGAGGAGCCGGCCTCTACATAACATCGGCGTATCCATTGCCGCTTCTAAATCTACGCAGCTCCTCAGCCTAAAACAGGCGTAGAAAATGATGAATGAGACAGGCCTTCCGGCCCGTCCCCTTTCCCTGCCCATGCCATGACCACTTTTTTAGACCTGCCTTGAGCGGGGAAAGTCGCATATATAAAGAACCTTTAAGCCGCAATCTTCGCCAGAAATACACCTAATTTGGAAATAAATAATTCCCATAGTTCTCTGCCATTTCGCCCAAAATGTCAGATAAGGAAGATGAGAGATCCATCCTTCTCTTTCAAGTCTGAGAAAATATTCTGACAGTCTGTGGCTTTTGCTAGGCTGATTAACCCCTTACCTACATTTGACATACTACTTTGTCACACCGGGAAGTGACTTCCCGCAAATTGACGTGGCAGTACGTCTTGATGATCAGGTGGGCACGGGAGCACCCAATCAATGCAGGGGCCCGGCTGTGACTGACAGCCGGAACCCTGCTGTATCCACCGGCATAGTTGTAAACGACAGTGCCTTTATATGCCGTGCTCAACGCTGACCGCAACAAATAAGAGGATTGCAGAGGGAGGGGCCTCTCTCTGTCTCTGCACTGGCCCTTTGTACTGCGGGGATAGGGGGCCGATGGCTGCCATGGCAACCCCATGCCTCACAAAGGGCTTGGGGTTTACCATGTATGGAAGGCTGAGTTTCACAGGCACACTGTCAGTGGGTAAACTGACAGTTACAATGTAGTACAATACAGCATGTACATTGAAACGGGGATCAGACTGTGAAATGTTGAAGTCCCTGGTACTCAGACAAAAATAAAAAGTGAAAAAAAGTTAAAAAGAGTGTTTTATAAAAATTAAAACATAAACGTTTACAGTAATAAAAAAGTGCCCCTTTATCAAGCAATTTTTAATAAAAACAATTTTTTAAATAAAATAGACACATTAGATATCACTGCATCCGTAATGAGCAGCTCTATAAAAATATCACAAGACCTACCCCTTCAGGTGAATTCTGTAAAAAATATAAAAACTGTGCCAAACAGCCATTTTTGGTCACCTTGCCCCGAAAATAACAAGATGATCCACAGAAAACTAAAAAAATATGGCTTTCAGAAAATGGAGACAAAAAAACATGATTTTTTTCAAAAATGCTTTTTATTGTGTAAAACTGAAATAAATAAAAAATAATAGACATATTAGGTATCGCTGCATCTGTAATGACCATCTCTATAAAAATATCACATGATCTATCCTGTAAAGTGAATGCCATGAAAAAATAAAAACTGTGCCAGAATAGCCATGTTTGGTTATCTTGCCGAACAAAAATCATAATATTAAGTGATAAAAAATCATATGTTCCCCAAAATAGTACCAACAAAACTGTCATCTTATCCCATAGTTTCCAAAATGGGGTCACTTTTTCCGAGTTTCTACTCTAGGAGAGCATCGAGGTACTTCAATGTGACATGGCAACTTTATCCCAGTGAAATCTGCCCTCGAAGATCCTATGCTCCTTCCCTCCTGCGCCCTGCTGTGTGCCCATACAGCAGTTTACGACCACATATGGGGTGTTTCTGTAAACTATAGAATCAGGGTAATAAATATGGAGTTTTATTTTGCTGTTAATCCTTGCTGCTTACAGGAAAACTTATCTGGCAACTAAAATTTTATGTTGATAAGTGCAAGATAATGCACCTGGGGCGTAAAAAACCTGGGGGTAAAAACCCAAGAGCAGAATATAAAATCAGTAATACAGTCCTAACCTCAGTATCTGAGAAAAGGGATTTAGGAATCATTATTTCAGAAGACTTAAAGGTAGGCAGACAATGTCATAGAGCAGCAGGAAATGCTAGCAGAATGCTTGGGTGTATAGGGAGAGGCATTACCAGTAGAAAGAGGGAGGTGCTCATGTCGCTCTACAGAGCACTAGTGAGACCTCATTTGGAGTATTGTGTTCAGTACTGGAGACCATATCTCCAGAAGGATATTGATACTTTGGAGAGAGTTCAGAGAAGAGCTACTAAACTGGTACATGGATTGCAGGATAAAACTTACCAGGAAAGATTAAAGGACCTTAACATGGAAGCTTGGAAGAAAGATGAGACAGAGGGGATATGATAGAAACTTTTAAATACATAAAGGGAATCAACAAGGTAAAAGAGGAGAGAATATTTAAAAGAAGAAAAACTGTTACAAGAGGACATAGTTTTAAATTAGAGGGGCAAAGGTTTAAAAGTAATATCAGGAAGTATTACTTTACTGAGAGAGTAGTGGATGCATGGAATAGCCTTCCTGCAGAAGTGGTAGCTGCAAATACAGTGAAGGAGTTTAAGCATGCATGGGATAGGCATAAGGCCATCCTTCATATAAGATAGGGCCAGGGGCTATCCATAGTATTCAGTATATTAGGCAGACTAGATGGGCCAAATGGTTCTTATCTGCCGACACATTCTATGTTTCTATGAAAAAATGGATTAAAATGAAAAATCTGCAAAAAGAAGTGAAATTTTAAAATTTCTCCTCTATTTTCTTTTAATTGTTGTGGAACACCTAAAGGGTTAGCAAAGTTTATAAAATCATATTTGAAAAACTTGAGGGATATTGTTTCTAAAATGAGGTAATTTATGGGTGGTTTCTATTATTTAAGCCAAAGTGACTTCATAACTGAATTATTCCATACACTTCCTTTTATATAACATCCTCACTGCCATCAGAGGTGACTGTGGCATCTTCATATCATTCAACTGCCTCAAAACTGCTATCTCATGCGTCTTTTTTTAGCCTTTTTAGGGGGCTCCTGTGTAGTCACTTATTAGGAGGGCCACATAATAGGCTTAAGATTAGGCGTTTTAGTGCACAGACTTCAACAGGCTTCGTGCAAACAGGGATTTATACTGGTACTTACCGGGAATGAGTGTTGGAATGAATGCTCATCCCTGATAATTTCCCTGTGTAAATGTACCGCTAATGACCCAATGAACAAGCAAGCACAGGGATGTGCTACTCTGCTGGCAAACAATGAATCTGAATGGGGACAAGCAATCTGAGTAGCGATTGTTTGTCTCCACACAGAGGAGATGATTGCTGCAATGTAATGCAGCTATCACCTCCACTCATGATCTGGCAATTATTGGAAACGTTTGCTCAGTTCCCGATAATTGCCATCAGCACTTGGAAATGTGCATTAATTGTCCTGTCTGATCTTCAGATAGGGAGTGAAGAGATGCAGTTGCACGATAGGTGGTAGTTTCGATGGCAGCCATATGAAGCCCAACATTTATGGGTCCTATTCTATATCATATCATTTATGGGTCCTATTCTAGCTAAATAGTCTTGATCAATTCTCGTTCCACGCCCAATCTAATAAAAGTAACATATAGAGTCTGTTCCCTACCCCCTTCAAGTTCTCCTTTAGACTTCCTAGAACTCTCTAGAGCTAGGGATGGAGCTAGCCCACACCCTAAGCATCCTAAGGCGGCTAATTAACCCGAACTGTGCCTAACCCATGCTCATACATGAACAGTATACACTATATTCCATAGAATAACATTACAGTACATTATATTACTAAACAATTGCAGATTCCTCTGTACTGGGTTACTGCAGATGAAGTAGGTAATCAGGGGCAGAGTTCCCAACTCTTATGCTCCCCCTCAAAAGAAATAATAGAGACAACTCGACTCAACATAACCTAAGTGTGTATTTAACTTGAAAATGTTTCTGGCCGCACTGTTCTCTGCTGAAACTACCTACTCCGTGCACCTTTCATGCTGTGCTTCATGGTGCAGGAGCCTGTAGTCTGTGAACCACTGTCCCCTGCTGTCAACGAAGCAGGCACATACTTTTTCATGAGAGAACACTTACCACTTCTTTGCAGGAGATTAGGGGCATCCATCACCCAACATACTAAAAGGAGGACTACACACCCTCTTGCAACTAACATTGTAGCCTTCAAGGTATCCAGCATCAGAATATCCAAAGAAAGTTGGCATGCCCTTATGAGAGGAGCATTCCCATTCCAGCATAGCAGCACAAAAACATCTTATAGATCGGAGCCCAACAACAGCTTGCATTGAAGTACAACAAATCTCACCCTTTTCCATGTTTTCGCCTTCCCTGAAGGTAAAAGTTGAGCTACTAAACCTTAAGGGGGTTTTCTGGGCTATTGTTTTTAT
>NC_053391.1:254868025-255107438 GCF_905171765.1 Bufo bufo | reverse complement strand
ATCAAAAAGCGTTATGTACCCCAAAATAATACCAATGAAAACTACAAGTCGTCCTGCAAAACTCAAGCCTTCACACAACTCTGTAGAAAGAAAAAAAAATGTTATGGGTCTTTGGATGCCGCGATGCAAAGATTTTTTCAATTTTTTGTTTAAAAAAGAGGTTTTATTGTGCAAAAGTACCCAGAGAATACATTTATCATGTTATTTATGCTGAAAAATGAATGCCACAATATTTATATTATAAAAGCTTTGTTGCAGTATTGCTGTTTTTCCCATCCCCCTCAGAAAGAGTTAATCAGTAAGTTATGTGTACCCCAGAAACTGCAACGTGCCCCCAAAAAACAAACTCTTGTATGGCTGCATTGATTAAATAAAAAAGTTATAGCTCCTGGAATGCAATAAATAAATGAAAAAAGTTACTTGGTCACTAAGAACTTACAGATCTCTTAGGCCTCACGACCGTTTGTTTTTTTCCGTTTACAGGTGTTTTTTGCGTTCCGTATACGGAACCATTAATTTCCATGGTTCCGCAAAAAAAACTGAATGTACTCCGTATGCATTCCGTTTCCGTATTTCCGTTTTTCCGTTCCGTTGAAAGATAGAACATGTCCTATTATTGCCCGCAAATCACGTTCTGTGGCTCCATTCAAGTCAACAAATATTTTGGGGAAACATCTATTGAAAATTTTATGCCCAGCCTAATTTTTTCTATGTAATTACTGTATACTGTATATGCCATATGGAAAAACGGAACGGAAAAACGGAAGAGAGATGGAAACACAACAGAAACAAAAAACGAAACAATGGCTCGGTAAAAAACAGACCGCAAAAAACTAAAAAAGCCATACAATCGTGTGAAAGAGGTCTTATTCTGGTGTCAAAGGTGCCTGTTCTGAAATGGATAATTTCTTTGGGTATAAATGCTTGGTCATAGGAAACTATGAAGATAAGAAGGTGAAGAAAAGTGGCCATTCTCTTTAACTGTCAGTAAAATCACTTGTGTTGCACAATAAATAATAATACATTAACTTAAAAAACAACCAAAACCAAGCACTTTGTCCATGTGAATTCAGGATGAGGCTATCATTTTGTATATGGTAGACTAGAAAAGAAAATGTGATAAACATTGTGAATGTTACTGAAGAGAGTGTTAAATTACTCTTCCCAATATTTCGGTAGCTACTTCACACTGTTACCCCATGTCACCAACACATAATCATCACTGTTTCACACATAGTACCAACATATGCATTTAACCCCTCATGGTATAGCAGTGATCCATCATAAAGATAAATGGTAAACTTTAATTGCACTCACCTTATTATTAGTGTTGAGCGAATCGAACCCAAATAATTTGACTTCGATACGAATTTCTTAAAAAATGTGATTTGCTGCAAAGCCGAATTTCCTTGCGCTTCGTGGTAACGGATCTATTTTTCCTGAAATGGTGGCAAAAAAACATATTCAGCTCATCCATTTGAAGAAACTGCGCGTCAGTGATGACGTCACCGCGCCCGGCCATCGTGATGACATGATGATGTCTTCCCGTCACCGCGTGAAATTTCGCACGGTTTCTTCAAACAAGATGACCACAACCACCTCTCAGCAAATGGTTAAGGTGAGTATCTATTATTTATTTATTTATTTATTAATTAGTGCGCATTTCTGTTATATTTAACCCTGATTAACCCCTGAAAGGAATCCATTTTAGCATCAGATGAACGCATCTGGGAGGTTTAATGACAGGGGGTGGCGCAATCGGCGTTCCCCACCATTGCACCTGCAGCTTACAAAGAAATGTGATTCATGATGAAGTAATTCGTAATTTGTGAAATTCGGTGAAGCAGGCGAATCAAATTTTTCATAACTTTGCTCATCAATACTTATTCTTATTCCTTTATTGGTGACCACTCAAAGTAATTGTGTGACGGCACAGTAGGTAGAGATTACTTTCCTCTCTTATTCATGTATTTATATGTATTCACTTTTATAGTAATATGGTTTCTCTTACATGTCAGTTGTATTTGAACAGATATCACTAACGTTAAAGTCCACCATCTTTCCATGCAGCATACATGTACATGAAACAAGAAGGACTGCTGGTTTATATATCAGCAGTACCCAGGTACAATGCACACTGTGCTAAATAACACCCCAGATTTTTTTTTACTGGAATGTGGAATATATCCAAAGAAAAATATGGCTATGTCCAGGGGTGCACCTAGCCTTTCTAATGCCACAGGCAAAATGGTAGCAAAGAAAGCATAATATATTACTTTTATGTTTGCAAACTACTTATTTCAATTGTCCAATCTGTCCCATACAAGTGAATAGACTTATTAAAATCATATAGGCTGCAGAAAAAAAATCTATAGCATATTGTAGATGTGTTGCCAATTTTAAAATCTGCAACAAGTTCTATCTATTGCAGAATTTTATGGAAAAATCTATAGGCAACAAGTACAGATTTTGCTACCGATTTTCTGGATATGTCCACAATGAAACCTTCCTCTAGATGTAAACAAGATAATAAAGCTTTGGTGAAAGGGCCTATTAGACAAAGGAATTATTGTTAGAATTGTCATAGAATTGTTCGAATTAAAGAAATTTCTGCATGTAACAGTGCAGACTGATTGAACGGCGAGCGATAAATTATTTGTTTTCCATGGATTGGATAAATCTGCCTGACTGAAAGATTATCTTTAGTCGCCGCCACATCCCTGCATCTACTCAGAAACCTGCTAATAAGTTATTAGCAGTGTAAATGATAAGCAAATTTTAAAAAATATTTTTAGCATTTGTTGTTTAGTCTAATTGAACGTATTTTGAATGCAGACGACTCGCTAATTAATCACTCGCTCATTATTAATAAAAGAAATCTACCTGTCTAATGGAACCCTTCAAAGGCACAATGTCTTTTTAAATGCTTTAAAAATCATCTTCAGTTTCATAGTATTTCTTACAGGTATTCTTGAAAGCGTTTTTTTGTTACATTTGTAACAACCATTTTTCTACTTTTTTGAAGCAAATAATGCCAAAAAAGCCACCAGAAAATGGCACATTTTGAAAAAGGTTTTTAATAATTTCCAAAAAACTTTAAAGTTTTTTATGTAAAATCTGAACAATACTAGTAAAAATTCTGTGGAAAAAGCTACAAAACACTGCGTGAATCCAGCTTTACAGTATTTTTTTTCTTTAACCCCCTTGACGCATTATCACATACATGTACGTGATAATGTAAGAGGTAATGTATGGAGTGGGCTGCTGCAGGGAATGGTGATTGCGCCGAACCCCTCAGATGCCATGATTAAAAGTGTTTGCTGCATGTGCAAGGTAGGGCCTCGTTCACATTACTGTGTCAGTGTCACTTCCGAGAAAAAAAGCGCATGTGTTTCATCCGTGAAGCTGTCCATGAAGGATCTGTGGTTGTTCCATGTGTCAATTTTTACTATCCGTGACGTTGCTTAACTGAAAAAACTGCCTAATAGATCTCTATTAAGGTGACTAGGACAAGGGATCAAAAGATCCCAGGTTCTAGCCCCCCCAAGGCCTCTTTCACACTGGCGTGTCCGGATTAGGTCCGGATGCGTCCCGGTGCATTGCGGCAAACCCGCTCGAGTAGGAACGCAATTGCAGTCAGTTTTGACTGCGATTGCGTTCCGATGTTCAGTTTTTATTGCGCGGGTGCAATGTGTTTTGCACGCGCGTGATAAAAAACCGACTGTGGTACACAGACCCGAACTTCTTTACAGAAGTTCAGTTTTGGGTTAGTTGTAGTGTAGATTGTATTATTTCCCCTTATAACATGGTTATAAGGGAAAATAATAGCATTCTGAATACAGAATGCATAGTACAATAGCGCTGGAGGGGTTAGAAAAAAATAAATAAATAATTTAACTCACCTTAATCCACTTGTTCGCACAGCCGGCATCTCTTCTGTCTTTATCTGTGAGCAATAGGACCTTTGATGACGTCACTGCGTTCATCACATGGTCCATCACATGATCCATCACCATGGTGATGGATCATGTGATGAGCGTAGTGACGTCATCAAAGGTCCTATTGCTCACAGATAAAGACAGAAGAGATGCCGGCTGTGCGAACAAGTGGATTAAGGTGAGTTAAATTATTTTTTATTTTTTTTCTAACCCCTCCAGCGCTATTGTACTATGCATTCTGTATTCAGAATGCTATTATTTTCCCTTATAACCATGTTATAAGGGGAAATAATAATGATCGGGTCCCCATCCCGATCGTCACCTAGCAACCGTGCGTGAAAATCGCACCGCATCCGCATTTGCTTGCTGATGCTTGCGATTTTCACGCAACCCCATTCATTTCTATGGGGCCTGCGCTACGTGAAAAACGCACAAAGAGGAGCATGCTGCGATTTTCACGCAACGCACAAGTGATGCGTGAAAATCACCGCTCGTGTGCACAGCCCCATATAAATGAATGGGTCAGGATTCAGTGTGGGTGCAATGCGTTCAACTCACGCATCGCATCCGCGCGGAATACTCGCCCGTGTGAAAGGGGCCTAAGGGGTTTAAATATTTTTTATGTTAAACATAAAAATATTAAAAGTTTAAATCATCCCCCTTTACCAATTTTACATATAAAAATAAACAAAAAAATAAACATATTAGTTATGGCCTTGTCCGAAAGTGTCTGAACTATTAAAATATAAAAAAAAAATTTGTGTACACAGCCATTTTTTAGTCACCTTCTCCCCCCCCCCAAATAATTGAATAACAACGATCTAAGTCATATGTACCATGGTGTCAATGAAAATTACAGTTCGTTCTGCAAAAAACAAGCCCTCATATAGCTCTGTGGATGGAAATTAAAGGGAGTCTGTCATCAATATTTCACCTTTGTAACCCTTTCCATAGGTTTCTAGCATCCTTACAGTTAATAAAAATTTTACCTTTAGCATCAATCCTGGACTTATAAAACCGGCAAAAAACATCTTTGTAGCATATGCAAATGAGGGCTCGCAAGTGCCCAGGGGCGGCGTTACCCTCGTAGGTGCCCTGCTAGCTCAGCCTTTTCATCGCTTGCCCCCGCCCACCCATCCTTTCCCTCTGACCGCCTATCTACTAGTTTGTTGTTTTGCCGAGATCCCGCCCCTGCGCACTCAGCCCGTCGACTGCGATGCCCTTTCCTTGTACAGCATCACAGTAATTAATGTGCATGCGCCAGCTTTGCGCCATTAGCCGGCGCATGCGCATTAATTACTGTGATGCCGTACAAGGAATGGGCATCGCAGTGGACTGAGACCGATGGACTGAGTGCGCAGGTGCGGGATCTCGGCGAAACAACAAGTTAGTAGATAGGCGGTCAGAGGGAAAGGATGGGCGGGCGGAGGGAAGGAAGGGGCGGGGGGAAGCGAAGAAAAGGCTGTGCTAGCAGGGCACCTACGAGGGTAACGCCGCCCCGGGGCACTTGCGAGCCCTCATTTGCATATGCTACAAAGATGTTTTTTGACGGCTTTATAAGTCCAGGATTGATGCTAAAGGTAACGTTTTTATTAACTGTAAGGATGCTAGAAACCTATGGGAAGGGTTACAAAGGTGAAATGTTGATGACAGACTCCCTTTAAAAAAGGTTATGGCTGTCAAAAAATGCATATGGTTTTTATTTTTTAAAAGTAGTAAAACAAAATAAAAACAATATAAGTTTGGTATCTCCCTAATAATATTGACCTGCAGAATAAGAACATCATGTCATTTTTACCAGACAGTGAATGCCGTAATGTCAAAACCCAAAGAAACCTTGTCAGAATTTTTTCCCGTTTTTTCAATTTTACCCCACAAATAATTTTTTTCCCGTTTTCCAATACAAGACATGACAAATTAAATGGTGCCATTAAAAAATACAACTTGTCCTGCAAAAAATAAGCCCTCATATGGAAAATTAAAAAGTAATGGCTCTTGGAACATGGAGAGAAAAAAATGAAAATGCAAAAATGAAAGTGGGCTTGGTCTTGAAGAGGTTAGTCGATTTAGTTTTCCAGCTAAGGGGCCTATTACAGTGGCTGAGTGCTGATCGACAATAAATACGTCAATCAGCGCTTGTTTGCATTGGCCTATTATGCATGCCAATAAAAATAATGAAAAAGTATAAGGCCTCCTGCACACAATGTTTTTTTTTCCGTTTACGGGCCGTTTTTTGCGTTCCGCATACGGAACCATTCATTTCAGTGGTTTCGCAAAAAAAATAAAAATGGACTCCATATGCATTTCATTTCCGTATTTCTGTTTTTCCGTTAAAAGATAGAACATGTCCTATTATTGCCCGCAAATCACGTTCCGTGGCTCCATTCATGTCAATGTGTTCCGTTTTTGCGGAACCATCTATTGAAAATTTTATGGCCAGCCCAATTACTGTATACTGTATATGCCATATGGAAAAATGGAACGGCAAAACGGAACAGAAACGGAAACACAACGGATCCGTGAAAAACGGACTGCAAAACACTGAAAAAGCCATATGGTCGTGTGCAGGATGCCTTAGGCAGAGGAACGATTGCTACCACAGTTGTTCCTCTCTCATTCAGTTCTATTGATTATTGGCAGCAAATCCCTGATTACACATGAAGAATGTGCAATTAATTGGGCATCTTTCACTATGACAAAAGATGTAAATCAGCTGACAGCTCATTTATCGTCTGATCAGCGGCATGATTATACCAGCCAATTGTTGGAACAAACATTCTGAGGCTACTTTCACACTAACATTTTTACTGGATCCGGCAATCTGCCAAGTAATCTGCCTGCAGCAGAATCCTATTCACACGTGTGCTTCCCGTTGCCGTATAGCGGACCGCATTTGCGGATCCGCAATACACGGGTGCCGTTCCTTGGGCATTCCGCATCACGGATGCCAACCTATTCACTTGAAGTGCTTCCATGTTTCGTCCCGTACGTCCGTTCCGCAAAAAGATAGAACATGTCCTATCTTTTTGCGGAACAGACGGATCGCGGACCCATTAAAGTGAATGGGTCCGCGATCAGCTGTGGCTGCAACTGAAGCATTTTTTTTTCCTGGTATTGAGCCCCTATGACGGATCTCAATACCGGAAAACTAAAATGCTAATGTGAAAGTAGCCTTACTTCCTATGAACACTTTTTCCTAATAATTGACCCAAAATGCTCAGTGTAATGAGGCATCCAGATACCTGCCACAAATCTATCCACAGTATCACATTATCATGAGGACGGAGGACTGCTTTCCATAATCCCTCCAGGATTCCCTATTCTTACTACCTGAGCCAAGTTGACAGGCAAGAAGAGAAATACTGTGGAGGCTGTATCTGGACAGGCATTCTCCATAGAAATCTATAAAAGGTAAAATCTAAAGGGCTTTACTGTTTCTGTACCACCAGTACAATTGCATGTAATAGCAGTGGTCTCCCCCGCGAACGAGCAGTCGACTGCTGGGAAGGAACGCATCCTTTCCGTCAATCGGCTACAAAATATTTTAATGTAATAAAGCCCTAACATTACGTATGTGCTGTCATTGATTTTGAATTGAGAGCAAACATTTGTAGTGTAGTGTAGCAAAGGTACTTTGGACTGTGGACATTTGGACTGCTATGTAAAACCATCAACTCCCTATGTAAAACTATCAACTCCCTACTTTATTCCATTTTTAAGATGTTAATTTGCCCTGTGTTTTATGCTGTTGTGTGCATGTATACTGTTTAATAGTTTGTTGAACTGTATTTTATGTTTATTGTAATATATCCTATTCATTTGCACTGTTACTGCACTGTATTTGCACTGCACTGTGGAAAGAGTTAATACACAAACTGCTTAGGCCGAATGCACACGGCCATGTTCCGCGGCCGAGAGCGGTCCGTGGTAACCCTGCCGGGATTCCTGCTGACGGCAGGAGCGCAAGGCGTCATTGGTTGCTATGACGCCGTGCGCTTCATGCCGCCGCTGCTGTACAGTGATACACTGGTATGATCTATACCAGTGTATCACTGTACAGCAGCGGCGGCATGAAGCGCACGGCGTCATAGCAACCAATGACTCTGTGCGCTCCTACCGTCAGCAGGAATCCCGGCCAGGTTACCACGGACCGCTCTCGGCCGTGGAACACGGCCGTGTGCATGAGGCCTTATACTGAGAGACTTTCTACCTAAGCACTGAGAACCTAATAATTTCCCACAGTTATTAGGGGATAATATGTAGAAGTTTTGAAGGGAAAAAAACGGACAAATTGACCTTTCGACTGTCTGGTTTAACTATTGTTTACGTCTGAAGACTTATTATCGTCTGCTTAATCATTTGTTTAGACTTGTATTGAAACTCTATACAAGTCTATGGCAGACTGAAATTGCAACAATGTTTCTGTAGGCTGAGCTTCTCCTCTCCATCCCTCCCACTAGAAGGTTCTAGTTCAGTTTGAAATTGTATATAAGGAGAGCAATGCCAGAACACTAAAAGTGTAGTTTGACATTATCTAAAACATTCAAAAGGTTATAAATAGAGATGAGCGAATCAAAGCTGACGAAGTGGAATTCGATCCGAATTTCAGGAGAAATTCGTACCGAAGCCGAATTTCCTCACGCTTCATGGTAACGAATCGCATTATTTCCTAAAATGGCTTCTGCATGAGTGAGGACATGGAGCAAGGAACTCTGGGAAGGTAGGATCACCCATAATGCCATGCATGCAGCCAGTCAGCAGCCATCCAGCCCTGTGATGTCACAGCCCTATAAATAGTGTCAGCCATCTTAGAGTCTGCCATTTTCCAGTGTGCTTAGTGCAGGGAGAGACGTCAGCAAGCACTAGGGACAGTGTTAGAAAAAACTTCATTGTGCTAAAAAAAACGATTTACAAGTGCATGAAAAGATTATTCAAGGTGTAGGGAAAGGATAGGGAGGAATCATTACACTGCATTTCTGTTGAACAGGGTTCAGTAGGGGAGGTTACAGTCTTGGTAATAGGAACAATCCTATTACATCTTGCTGCACTGACTGGGGATCCAAATTGCCATTATACAGCTCTGTAATTCCAGCAAACCATTCTTATTAGGGTGCAAGTGCTGTTTTAAACAGGCATTAACTAGGTTTATTACAAGGAAATATTTCTATGTCTTATTTGCCCTTGTGCTGTGCAGTTATACGTTCTAAAGCATTTTTTGGCTTGTATTAGTCGGAAAAAAGGGGTTATTAGCCGTTATGTGGTGAAGTGCTAAAATTACATCCCTTTTTGTCGTGTATTAGTGAAAAAAGAAAAAATATATTTGCCGTTCTGCGGTGCAGTTATATGTTCTAAAGCCCTTTTTGTCGTGTAAAAGGGGCAAAATAAAAATATATTTGCCGTTCAGCGATGCAATTATATGTTCTAAAGCCTTTTTTTGCGTGTATTTGTGGCACAAAAAAAGTATTTACCGTTGTGTGGTGAAGTAAGAAAATTACAGAGTTTTTTTGGGTGTTTTCATTTCCTTTTTATATATTTATCTGATCTAACAGTATGTTAGACAGAGAAGTGCCAGGCCCTACACAGAGGAGGGGCAGAGGCCTAAATGTTTCTGGCAGGCACAGGTCGCAGCAGAGTAAGGGGGAGTGGCAGCAGGAGTCGCAGCGAGAGGCCTGAGCTCCCGGTTTCATCTAGCGGTAGTGTCTTGACCAGCAACCCAGCGGTTCTTGAATGGTTGACTCGGTCATCTCTGTTTTGGATCTACTCCTGTTTTTTTTTTGGGCATTAGCAATACTGATGGATTACGGACCAAATGCTGACCGAGTGAAGGTGGATGCTCAACAGACAGGATTCGTTTTTTATTGTTTTCACGGATCAGAGGAAAGGCAAAATAATCAGTGACGTCAACACAAACCTACTGCTGACACCCTCTCCACTCTGTCCGGGTGGGCTCTACTTGTATAAGCGTTTAATAGAAACAGGGTCTGTAGACATCTATGTGGAATCAGCTGACGGTGGTGTAAAAGGAGTGCGCTTCTTCTTGGCGCTAACATCGACCTGGAAGGCTGAGTTCATACTGAGTTATTTGGTCAGTTTTGGCCCCGTGACTGCCTAAATAAGTGAAGTGTGCAGTGATTCTAAGAGCGACACCTGTCATCTGCATGTCATATGGACTCAGTATTATTTCACTACCAAAGCAGAGCAGACTCCCTATGCGTGTTACCAAAGCAGACTCCCTATGCGTGTTACTGCAAGGAAAAGTGTTCTACACCACTATAAAGGCTCTCTGCAGCCAGGCAATAGCCGTATTTTAACAAAATTTGCCGCAAATAAATTCGTATCGAACCAAAATTCGCTCATCTCTAGTTATAAAGATTTTTTTTTCTCCTGTTTTCCTGGTAATTTAAACCATAAATCAGTTTGCAGTAAGACAAATGAGTATGATCAAGTATCTGGTTATTTAAAAATATTGAAATGATGTATTTTATTTATAAAATATTCAGTAGTAAGCAGTATCTTCATACTGAGCAAGTGCATTAAAGGGCAGATTTGTACGTATGAAACTGGCTGACCTGTTGCATGTGAACTTGGCAGCTGAAGGCCTCTGTGTTGGTCCCATGTTCATATGTGCCCGTATTGCTGAGAAATATGTTTTAATATATACAAATGAGTCTCTAGGTGCAATGGAGGTGTTGCCATTACACTCAGGCTGGGTTCACACTTGAGCGTTTTACAGCGCGTTCAAACGCGCTGTAAAACGCTCAACACATGAAAACCAATGCTTCCCTATGGCCCTGGTTCTCACTAGAGCGTTTTACAGCGCGTTTGAACGCACTGAAAAACGCCCTACGCTCAAAAAAGTTCTTGAGCTTCTTTGGGGCGTTTTGTCGCGCGTTTGCAGCCATAGGATACTGCTGTTAATCACACAAACGCACGTAATACGCGCGTTGACTATTGAAAAAGACGTGCGACAAAAACGCGCGACACAAACGTGCGTTAAACGCGCATATCAAATACGCTCAGGTCTGAACCCAGCCTTAGAGGCTCCACTTTCTGCAACTGCCATGCCCTCTCCACTGTGATTGACAGGGCCAGGCATGATGATGTTTTCACTGCCTGGCCCTGTCAAAGTGGAGAGGGCATGGCAGTTGCAAAGAGAATAGAGCATCTAGGTGTTGCTCCTAGAGGCTCATTTGCAAATATTACAACTGTCATATATGAAGATGGGACCAACACAGGTGCCTACAGCTGCCAAGCACACATACAACAGGTCAGCCAGTTTCATAGGTACAAATCTGCTGACAGATGCCCTTTAAAGATTTGAACACCTTTTTTTCTGTGGTAAATCTGTAAGATGAGCTCTTTGACAGATCTGTCTGCAACCCCTCGCTTGCCTCTCCTGGAGATTATCAAAGTTCAAATCTAAAAAGATAAAATAAAGTAAATCAAATAGAATTTGAACGTAGATTAACTTTAGAAGAGGTCAGAGAGGAACTACAGACTGAGACATCAAAAAGCTTGTCTGTCAGATTTAGCATAGAACAGGATCTAGCAGTCTGCAAAGTATTGTATTACATGCAAGCTCTAAGAGCAAAATAATAAAAAAATAATAATATTTTTTTTGTAAACATTCCTGTAGTAGTAATAAAGCAGGTGTGCCAATGTGTCCATAACCTTTAAATAACATTGAGTATACAAAATGAATTACAGATCACAGTACAAAACTAGTATATAGTAAATCAGAATTATTAGGCCATGTTCACATCTGCATTGACTTTTTCTGTTATTCTGTTCTGTAAGAGGAACAAAAAAAAAGGAGAAAACGAATATTACTTGTATTAGATGATGGATACAAACAGAACATCTTCCTATTCTATTTGCAATTTATTGTCCTCACTGCTAACCTGCTTGCTTCTG
Source organism: Bufo bufo (assembly GCF_905171765.1). Lineage (NCBI taxonomy): Eukaryota > Metazoa > Chordata > Amphibia > Anura > Bufonidae > Bufo > Bufo bufo. The sequence continues at coordinate 255,095,586 of NC_053391.1, read as the reverse complement.
CTCGGTTTCACTATTTTCACTTTTTTCATCAGTTGCTCTCTGTCTACTCTGATAATCTATTAAAAAAACTTTGTCTTTCAAGCACCCTTGACAAAGTTCCTAGAACTGCTGAGCACTTGTTGGATGCATTTTCTTCACACTGTAGTTCAGTTTGCCTCAAACCATCTCAATTGGGTTAAGGTTGGGTGATTGTGGAGGCTGTGTCATCAGATGCAGGACTCCATCACTCTACGTCTTGGTCAACTAGCCATTACATAGCCTCTTGGTGTGTTTGGTGTCATTGTCCTGTTGAAAAGCAATTATGGTCCAACTATGCACAAACCAGATGGGATGGCATGTCACTGCAGGATGCTGTGGCAGCCATGAGAGCCAGTATGTTTATTGTGGTTGATGGTTTTCATGACTGCACATAAGGATGTCTTTAAAGTTCTGGAAATTTTATGAATTGACTGGTCTTATAATCTTAAAGTAATGATGGGCTGTCGTTTATCTTTACTAAGTTGAGTGGATTTTACCATAATGTTGATTAGAACAGCAGCAGAATATGGCTAAACACTGTCTGGAACTATGTACCAATCCTACCTCTGCACAACACAAGTGATGGGCTTAAAAACATTATGAAGAAAGAAATTCTATAAATTAACTCTTGACAAGGCATACCTGTTAATTGAAAACCATTTCAGGTGACTATCTCATGAGGCTGAATGAGAGAATGCTTAGAGTGTGCAAAGCTATCATCATGTTTTTTTATTGCTTTCATGTTTTCAGTATGAATCTACAATGTAGAAATTAAAAATAATAAAGAAAAACCATGGAATGTCTAGTACTGTGTGCTGTCCGCATCCATTGCTCTGTTCCGTAACCCCGCAATTTTTTTTTAAAATAGAACATGTCCTAACCTTGTCCATTTTGCAGACAAGAATAGGCATTTCTATCATGGGGCGCCCATTCCATTCTGCAAAATGCAGAACGCACACGACCGGCATCCATGATTTGCAGATCCGCAATTTGCGGACCACAAAACACGGCGCGGTCGTGTGCATGAGCCCTAGGGCAGAGTGGCCTGGGTAAACCTGATTTATAGTGATTTGTGATTAATTAATTATTTAGTGAAGTTGCCGGATCGAATTTTTTAAAACTTTGCTCATGTCTACTGTTAACCCCTTAGTGACCACGCACATTTTTTTAAAAAAAAATTGCATTCCAAGAGCTATAATTTTTTATTTTTATTTTTGTTTTTTTTTTAGTTTTTTCATCAATATACCTTTTATGAGGCCTTAGTTTTTTGCAGGACAAGTTGCAGTTTTTAATGCACCATTTTGGGTACATATAATAATTGATTAACACCAGCTATCTGTCTTAAACCCCTCTTTGTTTACGTCAGTAAAAAGGCGTATTGGTGGTCACTAAGGGGTTAATATATACCATTATTTTTGGAGCAGTCAATGATTGCTTGTGGATATTGTCTGCCGGTATTTGCTGTCATTGTTACCCTTTTGATTCAGCCTCTAATTTTCATAGATAGATTGTTAGTTATATAGATGGTGTATCTCATTGCATCCCTACTGGGAAATGATATTACTCCTTTTTGCTCTTTGTCTAGTTTGAAGTAAAAACTTGTAAAAAAATAAAGAAATCAAGCATAATACATAATTATTAATTGATTACATATGCTGCTAATATAGAAAGTAAAATATGATGGAATGTTTGCATAAGATGCATTAAATATATGCATTTAGATTTATATACAATAGTTTACATTTTGCACAATATTGATAAGGTTCTATAATAGTAAAAAAAATTGAAAGAAACAATGTCCAAGTGTATGTGTGAAATGAAATAAATATATATTTATCCAAAATAGAAACTGATAGTGTTTATTGAGCACAATAGTGCTCGGGGGCTCGGGCTGAACATTTTGGGATGCTCAGGTGCTCTACTGAGCACCCGAGCACAATGAAAGTCAATGGGAAAACCCGAACATTAAACCAGCCACCCCCTGCTCTGAAGAGGGGAGGTGCCTGGTTCATAGGAAAAGTTCAGAAATTGATGGAAACACCACCGAAATGGTTTGGGAACAGCATGGGGAGGATGTCTAGATGCATCTTGAACTCCCAGGTCACTGCTGGGAACAATGTTGTCCGAGTAGTACACAACTTTTACAGACTGACAATAATACGCACAAAACCAAAGATAAAATAGATTTTAGAGGAAAAATTGCTAGGAAACATTCTTTCCTGTATATTTACTTGTATATAAAGTGCAAGTGCTGCCAGAAATGTTGTTGGTTTTCGGAACTGGGGCCATGATTAAGAGGGACAGCTGGGGGCATCTGTTAGACGTGAAATTCTTGGACCGGCGCATAACGAACCACAGCGAAAGCATTTGCCAAGAATGTTTTCTTTAATCAAGAACAAAAGTCGGAGGTTCGAAGACGATCAGATACCGTTGTAGTTCCGACCATAAACGATGCCGACTGGCGATCCGGCAGTGTTATTCCCATGACTCACCGAAGCAGCTTCCGGGAAACCAAAGTCTTTGGGTTCCGGGGGGAGTATGGTTGCAAAGCTGAAACTTACAGGAATTGACGGACAGGCACCGCCAGGAGTGGAGCCTGCGGCTTAATTTGACTCAACACGGGAAACTTTACCCAGCCCGGATATGGTGACAGGTTGATAGCTCTTTCTCGATTCTGTGGGTGGTGGTGCATGGCTGTTCTTCATTGGTGGAGCGATTTGTCTGGTTAATTCCAATAACGAACGAGACTCCTCCGTGCTAACTAGTTACGTGACCCCCGGCGGTGAGGATTGTGTTGACCAGACTTTTGGATAGTGAGACTGGACTTGTAGGTGAGGGTCTGCTGGTGAGCTGACCCTGTAAAAGATTGTAGGTGAGGGCCTGCTGGTGATCTGCCCCTTAAAAAAATTATATGCGAGGGCCTGCAGGTGAGCTGACCCTGTAAAACATTATATGCGAGGGCCTGCAGGTGAGCTGACCCTCTAAAACATTATATGCGTGGGCTGCAGGTAAGCTGACCCTGTAAAAGAGTGTAGGTGAGGGCCTTCTGGTGAGCTGACCCTCTAAAACATTATATGCGAGGGCTTGCAGGTGAGTTGGCCCTGTAAAACATTAAATTCGAGGGCCTGCAGGTGAGCTGAGCCTGTAAAAGATTGTAGATGAGGGCCTGCTGGTGAGCTGACCCTCTAAAACATTATATGCGAGGGTCTGCAGGTGAGCTGACCCTGTAAAACATTATATTCGAGGGCCTGCAGGTGAGCTGAGCCTGTAAAAGATTTTAGGTGAGGGCCTGCTGGTGAGCTGACCCTATAAAACATTATATGCGGGAGCCTGCAGGTGAGCTGACCATTGAAAACATTATGGGCGAGGACCTGCTGCCGCTTTGTTGACTCTATATAACTTCTGGCTGTTCGCACGTCCCCGTGACGTGGACGATCCATTTGGATGTCTGCCCTATTAACTTTCAATGGTACTTTCTGCGCCTACCATGGTGACCACAGGTAACGGGGAATCAGATTTTGATTGGCGCGGCAATTACCCACTCCCAACTCGGGGAGGTAGTGACGATAAATGACAATACAGTGAATATGAGTACCCTATTACATCCTTTAACGGCATGGGTCAGGGCACGTGTGATGTTACGGGACAGATGTTGGTGTAAGGCGGGCACACGTTACACTTTAGATGTGGCACTGGTAATGTCACGGTCAGAAGCAGACACCATCTATTGAAAAAATACACTGTATGTCACAGATACATTTTTTAAACGCACACGTGACACTTTAGATGTGGCCCTGGTAAAGTCACTGTCCGCAGCAGACACCGTCTATTGAAAAAGTACACTGTATGTCACTGATACATTTTTTAAACGCACACATTACACTGGAGATGTGGCACTGGTAATGTCACGGTCAGAAGCGGACACCGTCTATTGAAAAAGTACACTGTATGTCACAGATAAAAAAAATTCAGCGCACAAGTTACACTGCAGATGTGGCACTGGTAATGTCACTGTCCGCAGCGGACACCGTCTATTGGAAAAGTACACTGTATGTCACTGATACATTTTTGGGATGCACACATTTTAAACAGGAGATGTGGCGCGGATAATATAACTATCCGCAGCGGACACAGTCTACGGAAAAAGTACACTGGATGTCACTGATATTTTAGGGATACGCACAGTTTACACAGGAGATGTGAGCGGATAATTTAACTGTCTGCAGCGGCCTATTACACGGTATTTAGCACAGGATGCGCTAAAAATATATATTGCTGCTGTCACACACAATAGTCCTTAATAAGGACTTTTGCGGCTTCCGCTTCTGGCACCAGCATGGTAGGACGCGCTGAGTGAAGCTCCGTACTAACCCACTCATAAAAATCTGCCTCTCCGCTATACCAGGCTTGATAACAATCGAGCCTTGGGATCAACATTGTCAGGTGACCCACCAACATCATATAGATCGGTTCTTAGTGAATATGGGGAGCAGAAACAGACAAAAGGGACAACAGAGAACAACCAGCTAGCTCCTGAAGACACACAATTGCTACCTCCAGAGGAAGATCTCATGGCCGACACTGATGCAGATTTCGCAGTGGATTACAAGAAACTGGCCCTTGAGGTCGCAGCAAGAATTCTTCCTGACTTGCAGGATTCCCTTGCGACAACAGTTTCAGCATCGCTAACCCAGCTTCACCAGGAGTTGACGGAACATGGCCGCCGACTGGAGGATGTGGAGGGGAGAATCAGCTCCCTGGAGGATGGCCAGACTAGCTATCCAGTGGAGTTCTCCAGACTTCAGCAGGAGAATAAACGAATGATGATGAAGCTAGACGATTTGGAAAATCGCTCACGAAGAAATAACTTAAGGTTAGTGGGCCTACCTGAATCTGTCCCCCTTCATGAGCTAGTACACCTCTTTGAGCAGGAGCTCCTGCAAGCGTTAGACCTGTCGATTCATTGCAAGGTGGAGAGAGCCCATAGAATCGGCCAAGCACCCGCATCTACCAGGCAACAGCGCCATGATGCGCCACCGCATGCAGCATTAACACAGAGACCTAGACAGGTGATTGTTCGTTACCTTGATTACTCAGAGAAAACAGCTATTCTCCGGGCATATAAGAAACAAAAGGCTCCTCTGATGATACGGGGATACAGAGCTCTTTTATTTGAGGACTTTTCAGCAGAAGTCACCAAACGCAGGCGAGAATTTTCCAACGTCTGCTTAGATCTTTATCGAGCGCAGGCCAAATTCGCCCTCATTTACCCAGCTACATTGAGAGTGTACGAACCCGAGGGGACTATTCACACTTTCCAAGACCTTCAGGAAGCCAAAAGTGCTTTGCAGCACACTATCCTCAAAAATCGAGAACAGGCACCGCAAAAGAATGGATATTGCCGCTCTATACCATGAAATGACCAACAGATCATCTCGGTAGAAGATATAACAACGCTGGATCCTAAAGGTCCAAACACCAAAGCTATTACATGAACCACAGCATTTATACTTACCCAAGGGACTGCCCCAGACGGACATGGATCCATTCAAAGATCTATTACCACGTCTCAGGATCCTCCAAAATGGGGTCGAAACCGGCTGGGTAATGTTAATGTTAATATAATATGTCCCTAAATGACATTTAGGTGTTGATTCTGTTCAAGGCTAAGATACCGTTGTTCAACTTCCAACACAGCACGTTCAACGGAGAAGATCAAAACCGTGCTGGGAAGAAGTGAAGCCCGTTTAAATGACATTCCTGTGATCTTAATGTTAATGTTTTTGCATAGTTTGATGGGGGTTCTAGGGGATAAGTTGTTTGGGTATTCATCTCAGATACAGGGCCACATTAGAGGGTTCACTAAGTCAGCTTTCTTGGTAGTTACCCTTCTCATTGCTAAATCATGACTAAATTAGTCACGTGGAATGTGAAGGGGTTGAAATCTCCCCACAAATGGCTTATTATATTGAGGCACCTTAAGTGCCTAAATGTAGACATAGCATTGCTCCAAGAAACCCATTTACCTAAGACGGATTTTATACGCATGCAGCGTTTGTGGGTGGGACAGGTTTTGCGATCCCTCCAAACGGTTCTAAAGGACGGGTACTGCTTTTGCTCCATAGACGCTTGAAGTGCACAGTTATATCCACTTCCGAAGATAAGGAAGGTAGACTCCTTCACGTACAGCTTAAGCTCTCAAACGACACCTTGAGCATTTTCAACATCTATGGCCCAAATTAAAATAACACAGAATTCTTTACGACCTTACGAAATAAGATACTACAAGATATAACTCCTTATCAAATAATCCCAGGAGACATGAACACGGTAATGTCCCATGACAAAGACCGTTGTTCTATGACACGCAAACACATAAAACCTAGACATAGAGACACAATTCTAAGCAGAATGGAAAGATAAAAGAAAGACAGGAGGCAGCGCCTCATGTGTGGTGTTGTACAATAAATTGATAAGAGATGTGTAGAAACTCTTACCAGATTGTGTTGTGAGAAGTCACAACACCATTTGAAGCTTTTGCCGATTTGCCCGATCGGCTTGCGGGGTGCCTGCGCTGCTGCCTAGGTTCCAGCCCGTGCTTGTGATAGCATTCGTCGGGTAGAGGTATCCGTGCAGAAGGAGAAAAAACAACTGAACCTTTTTGATGGCGCTGTCAGCAGGAATCGGATAACAGGTAGGTATTGATAACACAATACTTTTTATTCTCAGTCTACGCGTTTCAGGGGCGGAGAGCCCCCTTCATCAGGACAATATACAGTGTAAAGAGGCATTCACATGTAGCGATTATTTAAACACAAAAAAGGCGCGTAGGAAACAACATAAGGTGGAGAATGGGGAGGGGAATGGGGAACACGTCTTCTAGTGTTTAATTCCTTACAGCAGAAGCAGAATAACATCCTATCTAAACTTGTTTGACGCTTGGCGCACTACCCATCCGGAAGATAGAGAGTTTACACATTTTTCACTAGTCCATAACTCATGGTCAGGTCTCGACCATTTACTAGTCTCTGAGGTTGTCCTCTGCAGAACAATAGCTGTGGAAATTAGCGATCTGATTATTTTGGATCATTATCCCGTAGTTATGGAGATTTCAGACTCTATCCCAAGGGGGACAGACATCTTATGGAGATTTCCATCTGACCTAGTTGCTAACGAAGGTTTTACAGAAATGCTGGGCCATTGGTGGGTGGAATTTTGGGATACGAACTCTCCCATTGACGATGCGCAATTAGCATGGAGAGCGAGCAAGGCAGTGATGCGAGGCAAAATCATGTCTTACGTTAAGGGGTTGCAAAAACGAACATCCACAAAGATAAAAGAACTATCAACTGCCCTTAGGGAATCCTACACCCAACATTTACTGCAGCCCTCGTCTACATATAAAGCCAAATGGCAAGAAAATTAAGTGCAATTATGAGCAATGGCAAAAAAAAAAGAGGAGTTAGATAGGAAAAATATTTTAAATATGGCAATAAAGCAGGGAAGCTTTTGGCTTCTATGGCAAAAGGCTTAAAACCACCCACGCACATTTCCGCTTAAAAAAATTCACAGGGAACTCTTTGCAACCACCCAAAACACATAGTCGATATCTTGAGGGAATACTATGTAGACCTCTATGCCTCTTCCGAGGATATGAATACACAGGGGAAAACATGGCTGGAAAAACTCTCCTTACCACATGTATCACGAGAAGATTTAGAGCAACTGAACCAACCTATTACGGAGGACGAAGTTCAGAGGGTGATTAAACACTCAAGTAATGGGAAGGCACCAGGCCCTGATGGGTTTACAAACTAATTCTATAAAGTTTTGACCCCACAAACCGCCAAGGTTCTTACTCCCCTATACAATCAACTATTACAAGAACAGGGGTTGCCACCAGACATGAACACGGCCTACATTAAAGTTCTACCCAAGACAGGCAGAGATTGCACCCTGTCCTCCTCATATCGTCTGATATCTTTAATTGATAATAATTTGAAATACCTGTCCAAAATTTTAGCTGATAGACTAGCCACTTTCTGGCCCAAACTTATAACTCCCCACAAGTAGGATTTATTTAAGGAAGGTCAGCGGTTTATAATATTAGGAAGGTGTTGGCAGTACTCGATGAAACCAGGGCCAATACCCATCTTCACCCATCGCCAGCTCTTCTGGCCATCGATGCGGAAAAAGCATTTGACAATGTGAGCTGGAGATGGCTGAATGATGTATTAGATACCATGGGTTTCACAGGACCTTTCCGGACATATCTTAAAACTTTGTACAGCTCCCCCTTAGCTAGGATTTCCATCCTAGGATTTCTATCAACCCAATTTAATCTACAAAAGGGCACCAAACAAGGGTGCCCACTGTCACCCTTGCTGTTTAATATTGCGTTAGAAACACTCTCTAGAGCGATAACCCAAGACACTTCCATAAAGGGTATAAACATCAAGCAGCAAACCCTTAAACATGCCCTCTTCGCAGACGATCTATTACTATTCTTGTCGCAACCACAGTCAGATGTTCCGATTCTATTTGACCTCTTATCACACTTCGGACACCTGTCAGGCTTTAAAGTTAATATGTCCAAATGTGAATTATTAGATTTATCCCCACCACACAATGCCAACACGACAGCGCTACAGAACTTACCAGTCAACATAGCACCCAAATGTATCAAATATCTGGGAATTAAATTAGGAAAAACTCCAGATACACTATATACATTAAATAACCCCCCTCTATTTAAAAAAATAATTACAGAACTTAAATCATGGATGACCCTACCCATCTCGTTTCTAGGGCGATGCTATCTTTTGAAGATGATGAGTTTCAGTAAGCTCCTCTACCCTATGCAGACATTACCAATTCTCCTGAAGCATAAAGATGTACAACTCCTACAGAAAACTTTTTGCTCCTATATCCGGCAGTCTAAAAGGTGTAGAATATCACTACGGACACTTTCTAGACAAAAAAACAGAGGAGGGGTGGGCTTTCCAGATGTCCGGAAGTATAATCTGGCGAGTTTAATGAGACATGGTATAGATTGGCTAAATAACACATCTCACTACTCGTTCACACATATAGAGAAGGAAATGGCCAAACCCTGGAATTTAAATGCTATATTACATACCAAATATGCATCCTTATCCCCAAAAATAAAGCATAGTATTCTATTGCGACACACAATAGCCGCTTGGAAGGCAGTAAGGGGGTTGTTTGGTCGCCCTTTCTTGATTTCCAAAAAGATGTCCCTTTGGAACCACCCAGAATTTAGAGCCACATCGCTTAATTTGCAATTCCTCCAATGGAAAGCCAAAAATATATCAGAAGTTAAACATCTGTGGAACCAAGAGGAGGGGAGGTTTTGACATTTTCAGGAGGTGCAATCACTGTACCAATTACCTGCACTTTCTTGCATACCAACAACTAATGTCTTTTGTGAAATCTAGGGCGAAAAACCTGATGAAAGAATTCTCGACAAATCCCTTTGAGTCCTTCATTGTCTCTACCGAGACTAGAAAGGACTTAACCTTTATTTACGGATCTATGAGAGATCTGGATTCTAAATTGGGTGATGCCTCTCTATTTAAACAATGGCACACAAGGTTTTCCCTAATCTGAACATCCCAGACCAGCTTTTGGAGGGTTGGGCATTAATAAGGAAAATAGTAGGTAGTGAGAATTGGCGTGAAACATATTTTAGAATCATACATAGAGCTATATATGGGTTTTACTTACCTAAGTCGACTGATAGCATTCCTCCCGACAGATTGACACACTGCCCAAAATGTAAAATGACCAACACAGATGTCACACATGGTTTATGGTGATATGCGGAGGTCCAGACTTTCTGGAAATCTTTCCTATAAATGATATGCTCCAAATGCAACCTACGGATTGCATTGGACCCAGAAATCCTCCTATTTCATGTTGGGAGAGATGCTATCTGTCCTAAAATCCCGCCGGCTATCCATATAATGATTTTGGCTGCAAAGAGGTGCCTTCTAACCCGTTGGTTAGCGCCCAATTTCCCCTATATAAAATAAGATGTCCAACAAACCACCAATTGCTTAATACTAGAACGTATAGAAGCCGAACAGTGTAGATCAAAGCATACAGTGACGTTTTAAAAAAAATGGAAACCATTTATGGTAGTGTTTCTGACTAATCAGGAAATTTTGTCAAACATTATTCCATTCGTCCACACTAATTGGTTCCTAAAATTGGATCCCTCAGATCCATGGTGACAATTATATAGACAACATGTTCGACACGCAGGAGACAAAGATAGATCAGCGGACACATGATAGGTTGTTTTATTATTACTATATTGATTTATAGATATACTTAACTTCTATTTGTACATTTAGTCTGATCTTATAGATTAGTGATCCACTAACATGATATCACCAAAAGGCAATAAAAGCTCTTGACATCTGAGATGGGGTTTTGGTTAGGGGGAGGGAGGGGAGGGATAGGGTTGGTTTTGTAATCTCTTAAAATGTACACCTGTACACACCAGAAATGATGTTGATTTTCTGATACTGTCTTTTATAAATAAAAAAATGTGAATACAAATTATGTATATAAAAAAAGGACTTTTGCGTCTCTGAAAAGTTTTTTGTATAAAAATCTTCCTATTACACTCCCTACACTGTCTGTCCCTTCCTATGCACAGCTCTCCCTAACACTGAGCAATTTAGCGCAGGTTGTGCTACAAACATATATTGCTGCTGTCACACACAATAGTTCTTACAAGGACTTTTGGGTCTCTGAAATGTTTTTGTAAAAAAAAAATATATATATTCAATATTCAACACTCCCTACACTCTCTGACCCTTCCCATGCTTAGCTCTCCCTGACTACAAATGAGCCGAACATGCGTCATCGGGTGCTATATAGCACCCAATGGCCCATTCCGGCCGACCAATCACTGTAATGCCAGTAGCCGACATGGCTACTGGCATTACAGTGAGGGCAGTACTTACCTGCATGTTTATTGGCTGCTTAGCAGCCAAGAAACGTGCGGGGAGGAGACTTGATCATGGCGCTCAAGAACAAGCGGTACTCTGCCGAGTACTGCCATGTGCCGAGCATTGAGATGCTCGAGCCGAACAGGTGTTCGGCTGAGCATGCTCGACCATCACTAGAAACTGAATGTGTAATTCATGCCTGGAAGATAATTTTTTCCTAAGTTTGGAAACCGAGGCTTTAGATATAAAATGACCCCTCAATATAATTGATTTAAAAATATAAAAATTTGGATTGATCATAAATATACGGCCATAAAGGATTTAACAAAATGCATAGTAACTGTAACAATTAAATTTAATAATCGAATGCTGACTGCAAATGTTCCTTTTAGTACTCAGCATACAAACCTTAGTGGTAAACTAATTCCCAAGCAGCCTTCTTACACAATCCTGCCATCATTAACACTTTTTCTATTGGCTTCTGACATTTAATAGTGTCCTACATTTTGTGCCATAATCTCTATTTAATATTCATGAATCACTCCAAAGGGGGTAAGTGACAGAAACAGGAACAAGTGCAAAGGACACCTCCACCCTTTTAACATGGAAGCTATAAAAAGCTCACTGAGAGAAAAAACCCTTCCAGCTAAACTCCCTCATTTGGAAGTGCCTTCATCTAACATATTGAGCCTTCTATCCAACAGGGAATTCCAAAATCAGATTACAATCTGATAGCTAAAACATATCTGGCTCGCCTGATCTACCAATTGCCACTTATTTTATAGCCTGCTAAAATCCCATTTGCAGTTTATTTTGCCAGGTGATTACATTGAATACATGTACCAACATTATATCTATGTATCTATGGGGATAATAACTATCATTGTCATCGTTACTTTTTTGTCATGTACAGTATACACTCACCTAAAGAATTATTAGGAACACCATACTAATACGGTGTTGGACCCCCTTTTGCCTTCAGAACTACCTTAATTCTACGTGGCATTGATTCAACAAGGTGCTGATAGCATTCTTTAGAAATGTTGGCCCATATTGATAGGATAGCATCCTGCTGTTGATGGAGATTTGAGGGATGCACATCCAGGGCACGAAGCTCCCGTTCCCCCACATCCCAAAGATGCTCTATTGGGTTGAGATCTGGTGACTGTGGGGGCCATTTTAGTACAGTGAACTCATTGTCATGTTCAAGAAACCAATTTGAAATGATTCGAGCTTTGTGAAATGGTGCATTATCCTGCTGGAAGTAGCCATCAGAGGATGGATACATGTTCTCATTCTGTTTACGCCAAATTCGGACTCTACCATTTGAATGTCTCAACAGAAATCGAGACTCATCAGACCAGGCAACATTTTTCCAGTCTTCAACAGTCCAATTTTGGTGAGCTCGTGCAAATTGTAGCCTCTTTTTCCTATTTGTAGTGGAGATGAGTGGTACCCGGTGGGGTCTTCTGCTGTTGTAGCCCATCCGCCTCAAGGTTGTGCGTGTTGTGGCTTCACAAATGCTTTGCTGCATACCTCGGTTGTAACGAGTGGTTATTTCAGTCAACGTTGCTCTTCTATCAGCTTGAATCAGTCGGCCCATTCTCCTCTGACCTCTAGCATCCACAAGGCATTTTTGCCCACAGGACTGCCGCATACTGGATGTTTTTCCCTTTTCACACCATTCTTTGTAAACCCTAGAAATGGTTGTGCGTGAAAATCCCAGTAACTGAGCAGATTGTGAAATACTCAGACCGGTCCGTCTGGCACCAACAACCATGCCACGCTCAAAATTGCTTAAATCACCTTTCTTTGCCATTCTGACATTCAGTTTGGAGTTCAGGAGATTGTCTTGACCAGGACCACACCCCTAAATGCATTAAAGCAACTGCCATGTGATTGGTTGACTAGATAATTGCATTAATGAGAAATAGAACAGGTGTTCCTAATAATTCTTTAGGTGAGTGTATATGTGAGAAGACATGAATAAGTTGAGGGGCAAGGGAAACAGACAAATGTAATTTTTTTTCTGCTCAGAAGCTGGAAGATATCTGTAACAATGACTAAGCATGTGTGGATGCCTCTTTCTCGACAGTATGAAAACGGAGCTCCAAATTCTTGACAAAAATTGAGGTTCCAGTGGCCTCATTTCCACTGGTCATATGTGAAATCTTTATATTATTCCAAAATGTTGAAATGAATGTATCATGAAAGATGTAGCTCTTCAGCTAGCTATACCCAGTAGATTTTAGCAGAAAAGGCTGAAAGTGTGTGGGGGCCTTCTGACTCCTTCAACTGCACATGTTGTCGGAGAGAAGTATCAGGCCGTGGGATTTCAATGTGACCAATCCTTTTTTTCTTGGACAGCTATGTCCTTGCTGGAGGCGTCTGGCAGGGCTTTTCCCCATTTAGAACACATACATGGCTAACCAAGTGATAGCGTTCAAAGATAGTCAAAAAGTGAGACAGCACTCCAGTTTGCTATTAAAGAGTAGGTTAATTTTATTTGTCCATGCCAGGTGCACATTATTTTTCAGCACATGCTGTAGTAAAGTTTTGGGCCAAATAAGTGCATAAGACCCTTTGTCAAGCTATACTTGTTGAGAACATGGTTTATGGCTGGAGCTTCTCAACAAGTATAGATTGAAAAAGGGTCTTATGCACAGGGTCAGACTGGCCCATCAGAGTGCCAGAAGATCCTCCAGTGGGCCCAAACTCTGACAAAAATGGACCCCAAATAAAACAGAGCATTTAAGGTTCCTCAGAATAATTTCCTCTGTAGGCCTAAGGGACCTAAGTCCGATGCTGTTTTGGCACTTATATTGCTGAAACGTTGCTACGGTATGTGCTGAAAAATAATATGTAACTGCCGGGTAAATAAAATTAACCTACTCTTTAATTGCAAACTGGAATGTTGTTTCACTTTTGGAGTATCACCTTCTGAAGTCCCGTCAGTGGAAAGGGGACATTAGATGTGCACTCACCAAAAACCAATACTTGAGGGGTCTACTGTTGCCATTGTATGAAGAGATAGCATTCGGCCAGCTATAAAATTAATTTTCCACAAATGGATTACATAAGTTACATTTCACTGATTTCCCGAGGGACGAGTTTTAGTGAGAGTAAGTCTAGCCTTTTTTTTGGCTTGACTATTTAAAAATAAAGCTAAATTCCCTGAAATGAAAATGTTGTCAACTATATTGTGTATTACTCCACAATCCTCTGGACAATTGTTTCCATACATCATTCACTTCTAAGTGTATTCCCATTCGTACAAGAATGTAAAATACAGTACAATGTTAAAGATTGACTATAGAGTCAGGGCAGCACAAAGGCTCAGAGGCTTGAGGTCCAATTCCTGTCACCCCGACTAATCAAATGTTTAAAGGAGCCTGTAATGTCACACTTGGTCACATAGCCTTTGTGCAGGTCAGTGCCATTCCAGTGAGTGCAACTGAGCTGCAATACCAAGCACAGCCGATTTTCTTGGTATACTGTGAAGGGGCTGCATCACTGATTTGAGCAATGTGAAGCCTTGAAACAACTGATTGGCCAGGGTGCTGCGAGTCAGACCCCCACTAATTTGATATTGGTGACTTATCCTGAGGATAGGTCAGCAATATTTAAATCCCGGAAAACCCGTTTAAGTTTATTGCCCAACCACTGTGTTTGAATGAATCAGTCTATTACTGCACAGCAAGTCTGCAAACCTGGTTAACACTATGTGCAAGATTAATTAGAAACATAATCTCATTACGAAGCAAGCAGCAGATTTGTAGTGGAAATTTCTGTGACTGAAAATCTGCTCCATTCATACCAATGGTGTTATTGTAGTGGCAAGCATAAGGATTTCCATCAGCCCTATTAGGAAAGTAATCGGACAGGTACAGAAATGTCTCCACCAAATCTGTCATGTGTGAATATATAGTAATATAGAAAAGTGCTTACACAGAAGCAACATGCTAGAATATTATTAAGAAAGCTTATTTGACATTAAACTGTGTAAAGAAATTAACACGGAAAAGGACAGTATACTGCTACAGAGGGATCTGGATAGATTGGAGGCTTAGGCAGAGAAGCGGCAGATGAGGTTTAACACTGAGAAATTTTAAGTTATGCACATGGGAAGGAATAATGCAAGTCACCAGTACATACTAAATGGTAAAACACTCGGTAACACTGACATGGAAAAGGACCTAGGAATTTTAGTGAACAGCAAGCTAAGCTGTAGAAACCAGTGTCAGGCAGCTGCTGCCAAGGCCAATAAGATAATGGGTTGCATCAAAAGGGGAATAGATGCCCGTGATGAGAAAATAGTCCTACCACTTTACAAATCACTAGTCAGACCACACAAGGAGTACCGTGTACAGTTCTGGGCTCCTGTAAACAAGACAGACATAGCAGAGCTGGAGAAGGTCCAGAGGAGGGCAACTAAAGTAATAACTGGAATGGGTCGACTACAGTACCTAGAAGGATTGTCAACATTAGGGTTATTCACTTTAGAAAAAAAGACGACTGAGGGGAGATCTAATAACTATGTATAAATATATCAGGGGTCAGTACAGAGATCTCTCCCATCATCTATTTATCCTCCAGTGGGCCCAAACTCTGACAAAAATGGACCCCACATAAAACAGAGCATTTAAGGTTCCTCAGAATAATTTCCTCTGGTAGGCCTAAGGGACCTAAGTCCGATGCTGTTTAGGCACTTATATTGCCGAAACGTTGCTACAGTATGTGCTGAAAAATAATATGTAACTGCCGGGTATATAGTGACGAGGGGACATCCTCTGCGTCTGGAGGAAAGAAGGTTTCTACACAAACATAGAAGAGAATTCTTTACGGTAAGAGCAGTGAGACTATTGAACTCTCTTCCTGAGGAGGTGGTGATGGTGAGTACAATAAAGGAATTCAAGAGGGGCCTGGATGTATTTCTGGAGCGTAATAATATTACAGGTTATAGCTACTAGAGAGGGGTCGTTGATCCAGGGAGTTATTCTGATTGCCTGATTGGAGTCGAGAAATTATTTTTTCCCCTAAAATGAGGAAATTTGACTTCCACCTCATGGGATTTTTTGCCTTCCTCTGGATCAACTTTCAGGATAATAGGCTGACCTGGATCGGTGGATGTCTTTTTCAGCCTTACAAACTACAGTATGTTACTATGTTATTTATTTAATACATGCCATATTCTCAGCCTTATTAAAGTAAATGTAGTGACTTTTGATATGTCAATGTATGTCTAATTGGTTAAGGACCATCCCTTCCCAAATTTTAGATCTAGCATGATCAGGGAAAAGTTGCAGATTGCGGAACAAATAACCTTTGTGCCACAATCTACGACAGACATATATGCCAGAAAACCGACGCATATATCTGATAGTAAATGACCCCCATAGTACTCAGAAAATGACTGTACTACTACCCCAGAGGCTGTTCAAAAGCAACATGGCACCGGTAACCTAATCCATCAAAATATGAGGTGCAAAAGTTAAAAGGTGGTCTTTCCCTTCAGAACCCGTACAGCAGTTTACATCCAAATTTATGGCTTTTCAGTACCCAGTAGACCCCGCTTAATAATTTAAAGGGTTTGTATTCGGTGGCACCAGCTGGGCACTGCATATTGGCCACTGAAATGGCATGTATAAAAATAGCAATTTTCACTTTGCACCATCTGCTGTAAAATTAATTTTTGCAAAACACCTGTTGAGACAAAATTCTCACTGCACCGCTTAATGTAGTTTCTAAAATGGGGTCACTTCTTTTCTTCTTTTTTTTAATATTTCACCTCAGAGCATCTGCATTTGTCGGTCAGTGCTGTACAAATCACCAAACTAAGGCTCCATTCACACGTCCGCAATTTCGTTCCGCAATTGCGGACCCATTCATTTCTATGGGGCTGCACGGCTCCGGAAATGCGGACCCGCACTTCTGGGTCCGCATTTCCGCTCCCGAAAACAAAAGAACATGTCCTATTCTTGTCCGCAATTGCTATCACTATTCTATTATTGCCGGCGATGTGCGGTCCGCAAAATGCGGAATGCACATTGCCGCTGTCCGTGTTTTGCGGATCCGCGGATGTGTGAATGGAGCCTAAGCCTCAAATACGCTTGGTGCTCTTTCTCTTCTGAGCCCTGCATTGTGCCCAAACCACAGTTTATGACCACATATGGGGTGTTGTCATGCTCAGAATAAATTAGTAACACATTTTGGGGATCTTTTTTATGTTAACCCTTGTGAAAATATAAACTCTGGGGTCAAAGCAACATTTTACCTGAAAAAATGAAATTTTTTCATTTTCACAGCCAAGTGTTTCTAAATTGAAACACCTGTGGTTTCAAAGCACTTACTAAACCCCACAATTAATTCCTTGAGGAGTCTAGTTTCCAAAATGGGGTCACTTTTTGGAGGTTTCCATTGTAGGTCTCTTCCAATGCCACACCCTAAAACCATTCCAGCAAAATCTGCCATCCAAAAGCCATATGGAGCTCCTTCCCTTCTGGATGAATTCCCAGGGGGCTACTCCATCTGAGACCAGTCAACAGGAGTCTGAAGAGGAGTCAGAGGAGGATGGTGCCGGGACAGAGAGCATGCTTTAAACTTTTCGGGGATCTCTGGTGTTGTCCGTGGCTGGGGGAGGAGACCGAGGACGACATTATCCTGGATAATGAGCAGGAGCCAAGCACTCCACCGCTACCAGTTTAGTGCAAATGGGGGCCTTCATGCTCCAGTGTTTGAAGAGGGACCCCCGTATAAAAAGCATAAAGGGCAAGGACCAGTACTGGGTGGCAACGTACTTAGACCCCCAGTACAAACACAAAATGGCAGAAATGTTACCAGCATCACAGAGGGCTAATATAATAATAGGCTGACCTGGATCGGTGGATGTCTTTTTCAGCCTTACAAACTACAGTATGTTACTATGTTATTTATTTAATACATGCCATATTCTCAGCCTTATTAAAGTAAATGTAGTGACTTTTGATATGTCAATGTATGTCTAATTGGTTAAGGACCATCCCTTCCCAAATTTTAGATCTAGCATGATCAGGGAAAAGTTGCAGATTGCGGAACAAATAACCTTTGTGCCACAATCTACGACAGACATATATGCCAGAAAACCGACGCATATATCTGATAGTAAATGACCCCCATAGTACTCAGAAAATGACTGTACTACTACCCCAGAGGCTGTTCAAAAGCAACATGGCACCGGTAACCTAATCCATCAAAATATGAGGTGCAAAAGTTAAAAGGTGGTCTTTCCCTTCAGAACCCGTACAGCAGTTTACATCCAAATTTATGGCTTTTCAGTACCCAGTAGACCCCGCTTAATAATTTAAAGGGTTTGTATTCGGTGGCACCAGCTGGGCACTGCATATTGGCCACTGAAATGGCATGTATAAAAATAGCAATTTTCACTTTGCACCATCTGCTGTAAAATTAATTTTTGCAAAACACCTGTTGAGACAAAATTCTCACTGCACCGCTTAATGTAGTTTCTAAAATGGGGTCACTTCTTTTCTTCTTTTTTTTAATATTTCACCTCAGAGCATCTGCATTTGTCGGTCAGTGCTGTACAAATCACCAAACTAAGGCTCCATTCACACGTCCGCAATTTCGTTCCGCAATTGCGGACCCATTCATTTCTATGGGGCTGCACGGCTCCGGAAATGCGGACCCGCACTTCTGGGTCCGCATTTCCGCTCCCGAAAACAAAAGAACATGTCCTATTCTTGTCCGCAATTGCTATCACTATTCTATTATTGCCGGCGATGTGCGGTCCGCAAAATGCGGAACGCACATTGCCGCTGTCCGTGTTTTGCGGATCCGCGGATGTGTGAATGGAGCCTAAGCCTCAAATACGCTTGGTGCTCTTTCTCTTCTGAGCCCTGCATTGTGCCCAAACCACAGTTTATGACCACATATGGGGTGTTGTCATGCTCAGAATAAATTAGTAACACATTTTGGGGATCTTTTTTATGTTAACCCTTGTGAAAATATAAACTCTGGGGTCAAAGCAACATTTTACCTGAAAAAATGAAATTTTTTCATTTTCACAGCCAAGTGTTTCTAAATTGAAACACCTGTGGTTTCAAAGCACTTACTAAACCCCACAATTAATTCCTTGAGGAGTCTAGTTTCCAAAATGGGGTCACTTTTTGGAGGTTTCCATTGTAGGTCTCTTCCAATGCCACACCCTAAAACCATTCCAGCAAAATCTGCCATCCAAAAGCCATATGGAGCTCCTTCCCTTCTGGATGAATTCCCAGGGGGCTACTCCATCTGAGACCAGTCAACAGGAGTCTGAAGAGGAGTCAGAGGAGGATGGTGCCGGGACAGAGAGCATGCTTTAAACTTTTCGGGGATCTCTGGTGTTGTCCGTGGCTGGGGGAGGAGACCGAGGACGACATTATCCTGGATAATGAGCAGGAGCCAAGCCACTCCACCGCTTCCAGTTTAGTGCAAATGGGGGCCTTCATGCTCCAGTGTTTGAAGAGGGACCCCCGTATAAAAAGCATAAAGGGCAAGGACCAGTACTGGGTGGCAACGTACTTAGACCCCCAGTACAAACACAAAATGGCAGAAATGTTACCAGCATCACAGAGGGCTATCAGAATGCAGCACTTCCAGGCCTTGCTTCGAGAAATGCTGCATTCTGCTTTTGCGGGTGCCGAGAGAGAGAGGAATTTTCACTCACAGAGAAACAGTTACGGGTACCAATCCAACAGCGCATGCAAGAAGAGGACGGTTTGAAGATGTGTTGATCACTTCGGATATGAGATCATTCTTGCAGTAAACCCATCAACAGCCGCCCAGCCTCAGAGATCGCCTAGACCGACAGGTGTCCGACTACATCGGGTTAACGGTCGATGCAGGGCTGGTGCAAGGATTTTTGTCACCCTAGGCAAAAGCTAATTTTGCCGCCCCTTGACTCCGCCCATTGACCACATACTTTTGCCTGCCCCTTTTTCAGCCACCTATTGCATGCAACATTTAACTATGGTTGTGTACCCTGTGCCAGTCTATGGTCATGTACCCTGTGCCAGTCTGACTATGGTTGCGTACCCTGTGCCAGTGTATGGTCATGTATATATAATATCCAGCCATTGTCTGCCACCTAGTACCATCCCAGTGATGCCAATCCCTCTGAGCTGTTCAGCAGGTTGGCACACAAAACACGAGCCGTGCCACCTATTCACTGCCAGGCGCCATTCAGCCACTGTCTGAAATCCTGTGCCACCAGGGCAACATAAAACAGTATGCTGCCTTGTACCCTCTGCCAGTCTGGCACTGTCCTGCACCCTGTACCATTCATAGCCCTTTAGACAGTCTGTGCCACCTATTAGGCTCCATGTGTCACTGCTGGGCACCCTGTGCCAGTCAGAATCTATGGCCCCTAGTCAATCAGCAGGTGTGCCCTGACCCCTGTACACAAGTGTGTGCCACCCTGCTGCTAGTCACTAGTCCAAAAGCCTCTGACACCCTAGTGCAGATTGTCAGAGTGCGGTTGCCAGGGGTGCTCACCAGGTTCTGCTCCTCGCTGTGCTCCAGGTCCACATTGCCTTGGCTCTTGCCAAGATCATGTGTCTTCGGCGCATGATCCCGCGAGACCCACCTCCCGAAGTCAGGGCCGGTGCAAGGATTTTTGTCAACAGAAGCAAATCTACATTTTGCCCCCCCCATCATTTCACATTTCTGCCCCTCATGATTCATGTCCATTTCCCCCCCCCAATCATTTCACATTTCTGCCCCTCATGATTCATGTCCATTTCTTGCCCCCCCATCATTTCACATTTCTGCCCCTCATGATTCATGTCCATTTCTTGCCCTCCCCCATCATTTCACATTTCTGCCCCTCATGATTCATGTCCATTTCTTGCCCCCCCCCATCATTTCACATTTCTGCCCCTCATGATTCATGTCCATTTCTTGCCCCCCCCATCATTCACATTTCTGCCCTTCATGATTCATGTCCATTTCTTGCCCCCCCATGTGCTAATATCATAGTGCCATCCTCTCCCCCTGCCCCCTAATGTGCCAGTATCAAGTGCCTCTCTCCTCCCCCCTCCATGTGCCAGTATCATGGCGCCAATAGCCCCCTCCCCCGTGGCAGTAAAGTAACAGTCCGGTATTTGAAAGAAAAAAAACAACACTTTTATACTTACCTCCATGTCAGCCTGTGTTCCCACCAGCCTCTAGTGTTGAAGATTTGGTGCTCGTGTTCTTATTTAGCCTGTCTTTCAGAAAAGTTTATGCTGGGATTCAAACCCATGACCTTCTGTATCAGAGGCAAGGCATTTACCCACACAGCTATGAGAGCTGTATAGCCAGTTACTTATCTACAGACTTCTACTGTAGATAACTTAGATTTTTTTAAGTAACTGGCTGTGTGGGTAAATGCTTTTCCTCTGATGTGAAAGGTCGTGAGTTCGAATCCCAGGAGAAACTTTTCTGAAAGACAGGCTAAATGAGATTTAAATACACCAGGGTCTCGTAGCTGTGTATCAGCTGTCCGCCGCTCGCTCTGCCCGAAGTGACTAAACAAACTCACACTCCCAGCGCATCCGGCCGGCAAGTACAGGAACAGAAGGGAGTCAAGGAGATGATGTCAGATGGATCACAAGTAGGGGGCGGGGCGCAGGCGGCGGCCGGATGCTACTGCTTGGGATTCGGACTCCAGAGTGTCGGCGCCCCCAGGCAGAGTGCGCTCTACGCGGTGGCCTACTCTGCTTATGGGTGGCGCCGGCCCTGGGTCGATGTGGACGCTCTGAGAAGCGAGGAACCCCTTGACTACTGTGTGTGCAAGTTTGCGGCAGGCCCCATTTACTTTAATGGCAGGCGAACCTGAAAAACCTTCAGCTCATATTTGCAGCCACAAAATACTTAGTAGAAGTGTACAAATAGTTCCACAACATGGACAGTGACATACTAGAGGGGGATCAATGAGAAAAATTCCAATAAAAAAATATGTGTCTTAATCAGGGGACATTTTTATGCGTCTTAAAGGGAAATTCTTTGAAATATGCCCTGTTGGAGCCTACAAAAAAATTATTTTAGGCCACAGGAGTACAGGCCTTAAAAATTAGGCATTCACCTGACATAAAAGAAATTGTGATTATGTGGCTCGAGGTACATTATGCGGTCAAGGGATAAAAATTTTACTGTAGGCCACTTTATTTTTCACTTTTTTTTGGGGGGGGAAACTGGTATATCACACCAGTAGAAATTATTTGTTCCAATGGCATTTGTCACTCTGTGTAGCTGCGGTAACGCAGCTAAACTGCAAACAAATTCTGCACTACCCAAATGCACTATATAGAATTTAGAAAGTATATTATTGGTATATAACACCCCTGCTTCAATCAGTTTTTTTAGGGGTCAACTGGTATTTCACACCAGTAGAAATTATTTGTTCCAATGTCGTTTGTCACTATCTGTAGCTGAGGTAATGCAGCAAAACCGAAAACCAATGCTGCACTACCCAAATGCACTATATAGAAAGTATATAATTGGTACCGTCTTTTTCGCCCCATAAGACGCACTTTTTCCCCCCAAAAAATGGGGGGAAAATGCCCCTGCGTCTTATGGGGCGAATGCTGACATTTTTACATTGCAGGCTGCGATGTATGAGCGAGCGGGGAGGGACTGGGAGGAGGAGCTGGGAGCCGGCAATTGCGGTGGGGCCGGTGCAGTCACTGTACTCCGGTCCCGCCACTCCATTGCTGCAGTATACAAATATAAAATGTCTCATTCAATTAAAAGTGATTAAACATGCCCCCCCACTTTTAATATTACCATACACCCTAGCAGCTTCTGTAGGCCGGGCGGGCGGCAGCGTAACTCCGTGATGTCACGTGCCCTACTTTATGAATGAAGCAGGCGGTGCAGGCACATGACATCAGTGAGTGACACGCCGGCGGCCCGGCCTGCCTGCCTGCGTTGTACAGAAGCTGTACGGTAATATTAGGAGTGAGGGGGCATGTTTAATCACTTTTTATTGAATGAGACATTTTATATTTGTATACTGCAGCACTGGAGCGGTGGGGGGGGGAATCTGTGGATGACAGTTTTATGGGGGACATCTGTGGATGGCACTGTTAAGGGGTGGGGGGTCTGTGGATGGCACTGTTATGGGCTGGGGGTTCTGTGGATGGCACTGTTATGGGGTGGGGGGGTCTGTGGATGGCACATATATAACAGTGCCATCCACAGATCCCCCATAACAGTGCCATCCACAGATCCCCCATAACAGTGCCATCCACAGATCCCCCATAACAGTGCCATCCACAGATCCCCCATAACAGTGTCAGCCACAGATCCCCCCTGTAACAGTATCCTTCACAGATCACCCCCATAACAGTGTCCGTCACAGATCCCCCCATAACAGTGTGTCATCCACAGATCCCCCCATAACAGTGCCATCCCCAGATCCCCCCATAACAGTGTCCTTCACAGATCTACCATAATAGTGCCATCCACAGATCCCCAGTAATAGTGCCATCCACAGACCACCATTAGTTCCAAACCCACCAACAGCACACCTTTTGGTTAAAAAAAAATATTTTTCTTATTTTTCTCCCCAAAAACCTAGGTGCGTCTTATGGGGCGAACAATACGGTATATAACACCCCTGCTTCAATCAGTTTTTTTGTGGGGCCACTTGTATATCACACCAGTAGAAATTATTTCTTCCAATAGCGTTTGGCACTCTGTGTAGCTGCAATGTCGCAGCAGAACCGCACACAACTGCTGCACAATACAAATGTACTATAATATACTTTCTATGTTAGAACGTATATTATAAGTATATTACACCCCTCAGTAAGTCACACCTATCGATAGCACACCTATACCAGTCCTTAAAATGACTTTTCTGGCCCCATTAGATAGTGTTTGGTGTCCATAACAGTCTGTTCCTGCTCCACACAGCAACCTCTCCCTATACTGGCAAAAGACTAAATGTAAAATGGCGGCCAGATCAGGTTTATTTATAAGGTAGGGGGTATGTCCATGTGCTGAAACGTCTCAATTGGCTGATGGATGTGTCATGGGTCAAAGTTCTTCACAATGTAAAAGAATATGGTGACGGCGGACATCGCCATATGTTCTCCCGTTCGATGAATCGCGAACGAGCAAACATAGAAACATAGAATGTGTCGGCAGATAAGAACCATTTGGTCCATCTAGTCTGCCCAATTTACTGAATACTATGAATAGCCACTGGCCCTATCTTATATGAAGGATGGCCTTATGTCTATCCCATGCATGCTTAAACTCCTTCACTTTATTTACAGCTACCACTTCTGCAGGAAGGTTATTCCATGCATCCACTATTCTCTCATTAAAGTAATACTTCCTGATATTACTTTTAAACCTTTGCCCCTCTAATTTAAAAAAGTTTGCAGCGAAACGACCACTGGGCGAACCGCAAGGCCATCTCTATTAGCCATGTTTTTAATCCAATTTTATATTTTTAGTTCTTTTAAATATATGTATTGTACCTGTATTCTTTCTGGCCTTCAGTAAAATTGATATCCATTGACCGTCTAATAGACCTCCAGCCACATAATCACTTGATCTTTTCTGTACAGTGAATTCATAATTGTTGGGGCCTGTAATGCACTGGCCTGCAGTAAAATTGATATTCAATGACCATGTAATCTACCTCCAGCCACATACTTGCTTGTTCTTTTCTGTACACTGAATGCATAATTTTTGGGGCCTGTAGTACACTGGCCTGCTGTAAAATTGATATCCAATGACCATGTAATCTACCACCAGCCTCATACTTACTTGTTCTTTTCTGTACGCTGAATGCATAATTTTTGGGGCCTGTAGTCCACTGGCTGCTGTAAAATTGATATCCAATGACCGTGTAATCTACCTCCAGCCGCATACTTACCTGTTCTTTTCTATATGCTGAATGCATACTTTTTGGGGCCTGTAGTCCACTGGCCTGCTGTAAAATTGATATCCAATGACCATTTAATCTACTTCCAGCCAGATGCTTACTTGTTCTTTTCTGTACGCTGAATGCATAATTTTGGGGGCCTGTAGTACACTGGCCTGCTGTAAAATTGATATCCAATGACCGTGTAATCTACCTCCAGCCACATTCTTACTTGTTCTTTTACGTATGGTGAATGAATAATTGTTACGGCCTCGGAGGAATTCAACACCAGTGACGACCACGTGTTATCGAATTTCAACTATTATCATTAGTTTTTTTTTCAAGAGGGGGGATTTCGTTAGCCATGTTTTTAATCCAATTTTATATTTTTAGTTCTTTTAAACATATGTATTTGACCAGTATTTGTACTGGCCTGCAGTAAAATTTATATTAATTGACAGTGTAATATACTGTAACTCCGGCCACATAATCACTTGATCTTTTCTGTCCGGTGAATGCCTAATGTTTGGGGAGAGAATTTCCCTTTAAGATGCATAAAAATGTCCCCTAATTAAGACATATTTTTTGTTGGAATTTTTGTCATTGATCCCCCTCTAGTATGTCACTGTCCATGCTGTGGGACTATTTGTGCACTTCTAATAAGTATTTGTTGGCTGCAAATATGAGCTGATGGTTTTTCAGGTTTGCCTGCCATTAAAGTGAATGGGACCCGCCGCGAACTTGCGGTTCGCGAACATTTGATCACGTTCGCGAACCGTCCCGGCCGATGTTCGTCCATCACTACTGGTGGTGGTGTCTTTGTGGGTGCACACAGCAGAGAGTGAGGAGGGTGCAGAAGCGGAAGGCTGAGTGAGCCACTCAACCATCTCTATTGCGCCCTTTGAAGTTATCGCACGCGTCTTCTCCAACTTCCCACTTAGGCTCTGGCCTCATGCACCTGCCCGACCCCTACCATCCCTGTGGAACGGTCTGCCTCTTCCCCTGCCTGTTATTTTCTAAATAACCCTCTGCCTAAGTCTGTAGATAAAAGCAATATTTGTGGAAGAAGGTATATCGCAGCCCTCAATCAGTATTTGATGGAAAAAGGTATATAACAATAGCACCCCTCAATCAGTTTTTTGTGAAACAAGGAATTTGGCACCCCTCAATCAGTATTTGGCGGAAACAGGTATATAGAACCCCTCAATCAGTATTTGACGGAAACAAGTATATGGCACTCCTTAATCAGTATTTTGTGGAAGCAGGTGTATCGCAGTCCTCAATCAGTATTTGGTGGAAGAAGGTATATAGCAATAGCACCCCTCAATCAGTATTTTGTGGAAGCAGGTGTATCGCAGCCCTCAATCAGTATTTGGTGAAAGAGGGTATATAGCAATGGCACCCTTCAATCAGTATTTTGTGGAGGCAGGTGTATCGCAGCCCTCAATCGGTATTTGGTGGAAGAGGGTATATAGCAATAGCACCCCTCAATCAGTATTTTGTGGAAGAAAGTATATAGCACCCCTCAATCAGTATTTGGTGGAAACAGGTATATAGCACCCCTCAATCAGTATTTGGCGGAAATAGGTATATAGCACCCCTCAATCAGTATTTGGCGGAAACAGGTATATGGCACCCCTTAATCAGTATTTTGTGGTAGCAGGTGTATCGCAGCCCTCAATCAGTATTTGGTGGAAGAGAGTATATAGCAATAGCATCCCTCAATCAGTATTTTGTGGAAGCAGGTGTATCGCAGCCCTCAATCAGTATTTGGTGGAAAAGGGTATATAGCAATAGCACCCCTCAATCAGTATTTTGTGGAAGAAAGTATATAGCACCCCTCAATCTGTATTTGGCGGAAACAGGTATATAGCACCCCTCAATCAGTATTTGGCAGAAACTGGTATATAGCACCCCTCAATCAGTATTTGGCGGAAACAGGTATATGGCACCCCTCAATCAGTATTTTGTGGAAGCAGGTATATCGCAGCCCTCAATCAGTATTTGGTGAAAGAGGGTATATAAGCAATAGCACCCCTCAATCAAAATTTTGTGGAAGAAAGTATATAGCACCCCTTAATCAGTATTTGGCGGAAACAGGTATATAGCACCCCTCAATCAGTATTTTGTGGAAGCAGGTGTATTGCAGCCCTCAATCAGTATTTGGTGAAAGAAGGTATATATCAATAGCACCCCTCAATCAGTACGTAGTGGAAGAAGGTATATGGCACCCCTCAATCAGTATTTGGTGGAAACAGGTATATAGCACCCCTCAATCAGTATTTGGCGGAAACAGGTGTATGGCACCCCTCAATCAGTATTTTGTGGAAGCAGGTGTATCGCAGCCCTCAATCAGTATTTGGTGAAAGAACGTATATAGCAATAGCATCCCTCAATCAGTATTTTGTGGAAGAAGGTATATGGCATCCCTCAATCAGTATTTGGCGGAAACAGGTATATAGCACCCCTCAATCAGTGTTTGGCAGAAACAGGTACAGTATATAGCACCCCTCAATCAGTATTTGGTGGAAACAGGTATATGACACCCCTCAATCAGTATTTTGTGGAAGCAGGTGTATCGCAGCCCTCAATCAGTATTTGGTGGAAGACGTTATATAGCAATAGCACCTCTTGATCTGTATTTTGTGGAAGAAAGTATATAGCACCCCTCAATCAGTATTTGGTGGAAACAGGTATATAGCACCCCTCAATCAGTATTTGGCGGAAATAGGTATATAGCACCCCTCAATCAGTATTTGGCGGAAACAGGTATATGGCACCCCTCAATCAGTATTTTGTGGAAGCAGGTGTATCGCAGCCCTCAATCAGTATTTGGTGGAATAGAGTATATAGCAATAGCACCCCTCAATCAGTATTTGGTGGAAGCAGGTATATCGCAGCCCTCAATCAGTATTTGGTGGAAAAGGGTATATAGCAATGGCACCCCTCAATCAGTATTTGGCAGAAACAGGTATATAGTACCCCTCAATCAGGATTTTGTGGAAGCAGGTGTATCGCAGCCCTCAATCAGTATTTGGTGGAAGAAGGTATATAGCAATAGCACTCCTCAATCAGTATTTTGTGGAGGAAGGTATATGGCACCCCTCAATCAGTATTTGGCGGAAACAGGTATATAGCACCCCTCAATAAGTGTTTGGCAGAAACAGG
Source organism: Bufo bufo (assembly GCF_905171765.1). Taxonomy (NCBI): domain Eukaryota; kingdom Metazoa; phylum Chordata; class Amphibia; order Anura; family Bufonidae; genus Bufo; species Bufo bufo. The sequence goes on along the minus strand of NC_053391.1, from coordinate 255,067,524 downwards.
TATATAGCACCCCTCAATCAGGATTTTGTGGAAGAAGGTATATTGCAGCCCTCAAGCTGTTTTTTGGGGGGCAACAGGTATATCACACCCGTTGCAATTAGTTACTGCAATAACTTTTGTCCCTCTATCTAGCTGCGGTATCGCAGCAGAACCGCACACAACTGCTCCACAATACAAATACACTATAATATAATTTCTATGTTAGAAAGTATATTATAAGTATATCACACTCCTCTATATCACACCTATCGATAGCACACCTATACCAGTCCTTAAAAGGACTTTTGTGGCCCTATTAACTAGCGTTTGGTGTCCCTAACAGCCTGTCCCTGCTCCAAAATGCAACCTCTCCCTACACTGGCAAAACACATAATGTAAAATGGCTCAGAACCTCAGGTTCTGTTATAGGGTGGGGGTGTGTCCATGTGCTGAAACATCTGAATTGGCTGTCCTGTCCCACCTGATGGATGTGTCATGGGTCAAAGTTCGGCGCCATGCAAAAAAATATGGCACGTGCAAATATCGCTATATGTTCGCGTGTTCAGCGAATCGCGAACGAGCAAAGTTCGCCGCAATTGACCGCTGGGTGAACCGCAAGGCCATCTCTACCTATATTGATGATATCTCACTTGAGATAGTTATACTCTGTCTAATTCAAGTGAATAGGACGGCGGATAGGTCATCAATATAGGAAACCAGACAACCCCTTTAAGCCACGTGTGCCCATCTATATCCTTAAGGAATACAAATATATATACAACAGTTTATTTATATCTCTACACCAGGTTTTTGGAAGTGTATTATAAAGCGGTTATCCTGGAAAAGATAATGATGACTTATCCTCAGGATAGGTCATCATTACCACATCAGTGGGGGTCAAAGTCCTGCTGCTTTCAAAGGACAGCACCATACATCGTATAGTGGCAGTGCTTGGTATTGCAGCTCAGCCCGATTTACTTGAATAGGACTTGACCTATGTACAGTGATGTCACTGGCCTAGGAAGAAGCTGCAGTGCTCAATGACTCTAACAGCTGATCGGCAGTGTCCCGTGTGTCACCCCCCCACAGATATGATACTTATTACCTATCACTATCATGAGGATTTCATAAATATATTTTCCTGGTAACCCCTTTAAGTGAGGTCCTCTATATCTACAATGTGTCTGGAACTAGTCATCTGAAATTACAGCTCAGAAGACAACATCATAGTTCTGGTGATTAAACCCCCAAGGTTTATCTACTGTCTTGCAGAACTGTGTTACACATGCTAAGTCACTGAAGAACATTTGCTAGATTCCGGAAAATGACACTGTACATGCATCGATCTGTGATTCAGCAAGCATGCTCTGTGGTTAATGTCTTGAGCGGCAGCAGAGAGTGAAATGAGCCACTGTATGAAAGAGAAATAAACCGCTTCTCCGGAAACAAATTACAGACCAAACGACCCTCACTCAGCTGTGACATCTGGTTACAAGAACAGAAACCGCAGAGGGGAAAATACACTTTCTGTTTCACTATTTATCGCCCTGTAACCAGCCCCAGATGGGCAAGTAAACAGCCTTATTGCCCTGTAATCGGAACAGGCTGTTGGTGTGCTCTGCATTTCATCCTACTTGTTATTGTGCAACATACACTTGTTCCACAGTTTTGGCTTGAGATGTGTGTGCTTTTGAGACACGCAGAAGAGAAATATCATCACTGAATCGTCACTGTCTTTTCATTCCTTACTCACCATAAACTCTCCATATTGGTCACAGTACAGTGAGTGGACTGTACATCACAACTAGCAATAAAGCCTGTTGTGTGAAAAATACAATGGGCTCTAGAAAACTCTGTCCCCTAATACGCCACCACTCCTAGGTGTGCCATCACTGTCCCTTGTATGACAGCACTCTGTCCCCTGTATGCCATCACTTTCTCTGTATGTTACCACATCGTCTTTGTATGACTACTTTTCAAAAAATACTGTGGGATTCAACATTTTTGTTGTTAATTTCTTTCATTTTTTATGAAATATTAAAATACAAAATGTGAAAGCATCTGCAAGATGATAATCCTACCAAGGCAGGAGACATGGACCTGCCAAGGCATGAGACATGGACCACCTTTTTGACTTTTAATGGTTTTATCATTTCTTTGCTTCCCCCATATCTATTGTAATGACTGTATGCACACACTGACCTCTAGATAGTGATAAGCCCCCACTGGCGACTCACTTGTTAAAGAAGGAGGTACATGGTAACCGGTTCTTCACCTACGTCCTTAATGTACACTATTTAATACCCTTCTATAGGCACAATGTAATCCACTCTACACCCATGCTAGCAGTGTCCACAACTCAATATGCCACTTCCTGTGGCAGAGGAGTAGAGGGGGAGTAGAGAGTAGTGGACTCCAGTGTAAAAAAAACTTTGTTGCCCACAGCAACCAATTAGAGTTTGACCTTCTGGTCAAATGAATGCCTTGTGCTGTGATTGAATGCTATGTGAAGCAAACTATTTTAGACACTTTTTATAAATACAGTTTACATGTAAAACAGCACATCTATTAGAATAGTAAGTGCAGGGAGATGCGAGACAGGTTGAAAAGCTGTGGCTCAGCAATAACAGTTATGTATATATTATGTATATCTACTTCAACCTGCCCATGATTGCCTGAAGTAGTTATACCATGTGACTGCTGTAGTCAGTCAGAAAAGAAGTGAGTCATTGGCAACAGGTTATAAGTGCCAAGTGAGTCATTGGCAATATTAGTATAATTGTATAGTTTAAAAAGCATATTTTTCTTAAAACCCTTTTAAATTTGCCTGTGGTAGCTGAGCCATAACATATTCATGTAAAATACAGGTTGCGGTTACTAGTGGCACATTAGCAATACATATTTTTAGTAGATGACACCTGTTCTGGAGTGGAAAGTGTGGAAAGCATGTGAGGATCCTCCATGGTCACCATTAGTGGTAGTGCCTATAGCCAGCCAGCTGCTGACATTCTTTCAGGTCTACTGCCACCAAAGCTCAGGGGTTGAATAGACTATTCAGTAAGAACATGGGAAGAATCCCTAATAAATAAGGTTTCACTTAACGTACTCAAACACTCGTCTTAGAGAAGATTTGTGCTGTTTAGCAACTTTACAAACTTTTCTCTTCTTCCATAAGAAAAAATATGAAGGGATGGGCATAAATCCATGTGCCTATTACATGTGCATGTCACTGTAGGGAAAGGAGCTGCCTGTCTAAAACAGCAATATGCTGGACACATATTTTTCTCTCCTGAGACACTGGCATAATTGCCTGTTTACAGATATAGCAGGGAATGCCCTGACAGGTCCCCTTTAATAAGTTGTGGTCCAAAAAGCTTCATTTTTCAGAGGTTAATGCACCTGTGGATGGCATCACTACGTGTGCATTTACTGGCAGATGATACCATCCAGTGACAAACTACAAGTTCTTCTTTATCAGTATGAATGAGCTTCTTCCTGCACAGTCAACTCATTGAAATGTGTGTGTACATGTGTGGGGAGTCTCTTAGAGGAAGCACTATAAAATCAGGACACTGAACATGTCCATTTCAAACAATCCTTTGCAATAACAACCAGCAATCAGAGGGCTTGCATTTAGTGTGCATCCCTCCCCCTGTCAGAGTGCTGGTCTCCTTTCTTCCCCCGGGATGCTGCTATTTGCTTCAGGGCACAAAGTGAATGATCCAGTAACACAGAAATCTCAGAGTCCTCTTTAGGGGTCCCAGGAGGAGACAGATCTGAGAGCGCTGAGCACAGAAGATGCCTGCAGCAAAGTCAGTGCTAGAACAGGAACCTGACAGGGCTGTGAGGTGGGATTACGGCCAGCATTGGGATGCAGAACAGAGCCATGGCACCCTTATCGCTGTATTTTTATTGGATTGCAGGTTTGTATATTTTGATATTGTGGGAATCAGAAAATGCTAAGTATTTCAAGTGTAATCCAAAATGTCCTACAGAAGAAGAAATGATAAAAGCATCAATTTGCAGAGCAGACATCCGCGAATAACATGAGTTTAAAATCAAGTTCATCCATGGACCATTAGGGTCAATTTACTCCACTTCTGTGGTGTATCCATTGATGTCCCAAACAATAGCAAGCCTGAAAAGCCTTTGCCTTTTCACATATATTTGGCCACAATATATCAGAATCCCACAGCCCCAACTTTATACAGAGAAGTACACGGCGTGGTATATGTTTTATTATAGCAGTCAATTACAGACATGTGTGACTCTATAGGCACACAGCGGCATACCTCTAGCCATATGTTCAGTGGACCTTCCAAATGTAATCCCATGGCCTGTCTATTTTTCCATCATACCTAAATCTGGCCATTGCTAACTGCCATTGGAAAAATGCAGACTAATTAATCTCTCATTTATTTATTGTAACTGCATGTATTTGACTGAAGTTGATAATTTAAAGAGAATCGATGGGTTTAAAATGTAGATTTTTTTGGGGCGTGCAGCTTGTTTAATAATTAATATTAGTAATTTCATAACCGCTGTCCAGAAAAGTATCTCTCCCCAAAGGTGCCAGCAATCTAATCCCTGACACACAACGATTCTTTTAAACCTATACAGACAACAATGGCTTCCTATGGTACTGAGCCTTGGGTGTTATTGAGAATGAAGAATTACAGGACTGACCAATATGAACGCATCCTCTATACAATGATGCAAAACACACAATGTAATAGATTTTGATAATAGATTTACTTACAGTATTAGTTTACAGTCCCATCAGGATCAAAGATTCAATTTTGTCTTGGTGTACCATGATGACTAGGCCTCTCACTTTCCTGACCATAGAAATGCATAGCAGTAATAAAGAAGCATGGGATTCAGTAATGTCACCTGATGATGTCATCATTACTGTTGATAAAGTGTCAATTTGAGTAGATCGGACCACAGACAAAAGGTTTTTGGGTAAAACAGATTCTTAACCTACCCAATACTTTAGTCCCTTGGACATAAATTGAGTTAAATGTCCCTGGCATTCACCGACCACCAGTCTTTATTGGTGTTATTGAGAATTATTAATTAGGTTCCAGGTGTGACCAATATGAATGCATTCTCTATACCATGATGCAACATGTACAATGTAATAGATGTCAAGAATAGATTTACAGTCATCCCTTCTGGATCCTTGGTTCAAAGATATATGTCCATAGAAACATATATTAATACGACTGGAAGCAGAGGACTACAATAAGTATGTTAGTTCTTTTAATGTCTAAGTGCTAAAATCCTTTCATTTGCTGTTTGTTCATACCTTACAGTTTTATTTTTTTTAAGTATACTTGTTTTGTTTCTCACAACTGCCAATATATGCTTTATTCTAGGTAACAAATTATAGAAATGTACAGAATTCAAGCCACTGACATAACGTGCGCCTTGTGCATGCTTCATTGATGAGAATGGCATAAATGCTGGTTACCATGTCGCCGTTCCCTTAATATAATCCAGTTTCCTTTCTCACTAGTAAGAACGCACACCAAAAAAACTGCATGAAATGCAAACTGTGAACATAGTCTTGAGAAAGTCATGGTTATAAGACAACTGTTGGCCGAGAGCTAATCTGTCCATCTCCTTTGTAAAGTTTCATAAATGAATTAGCAATACAGACTGGTGGTCGATGGATGCCAGGGACATCTAACTCTGTTTAGGTCCAAGTGAACAAAGTATTGGGTAGGTTAAGAATCTGTCCTACCCAACAACCTTTTGTCTGTGGTCAGATCTGCTCAGACTGACACTTTATCAACAGTAATGATGATATCATCAGGTGACAGTACTGAATCCCATGCTTCTTTATTGATGCTATGCATTTCTATTGTCAGGAAAGTGAAAGGCTTGGTCATCATGGTACACCAAGACAAGCTTGAATCTGTGAACCAAGAATTTAGAAGGGACTATAAGTTAAAGCCATACCACTGAAACACCAGAAAAAATCCATCATAACGCTATAATCATTTATTAGAAAAGCACAGATTTTTTCTTGTTAAAAATACTGCAAATGAACACTTTTTCTTATGGTTTTAATTTTTTCACAAATGGCTATTATCACTTTCTGTCTTAAATTCTACTATAATTTTAAATCCTCTGCTTCGCATCTAACATCATCCTTTTCTTTTTTTTTTCAACTTTTCATTTAAGTTTCAAGGTCATCCAGGACAAACAATGCCACCAGCCCTTGCTTGAAATGCGAACGCCATTGGCGTCCATTGCCACCGTCTCCGTGGCAACACAGTAACCATTAATTTTCAATTAAACTAGACAAAAAGCTCGATGACAGCTCTGGGTCTGCTGAAGATGTCAAGAATCTGTATTAATATACAGCAAGAGAGTATAATTGTGTGTCCATCTTCACGAACAACAAAGATGGGGGATAATTAGCAGCTAGAAAGCCACTCTGTAATTTTGTGCTTATTGTCACCACAGCCCAGCACATTAGCATAAATTAAAAGTCAGTTTATTTCTATTAAAGGACCCTTACATTTTCTGATTTTTTATTAACTGTTTGTTATTTACTGATGTTAAATCAAAGAAAAATCTGATTCATAAACCACTACCAATGCTTGTATTGGCTTGAAAAATTGCTGTATGCAGAATACGAGAATACGAGAATACGCAGAACTCTTTTTACATGGTTCCCATATGTTGGCTATGACAAGCAGAGATTTAAGCATGTAAATTGTACAGATTATTAAGGGATTTTTAAGATATGGCTCTAGGTAGACCTATAATATTGCATCGGTCGGTTTATGTGCCACGTTCAATGCCAGTCTATTTAATTTGGAGAAAATGCATTCCCCTGTCCAACTCCTGTACTGCTATTAGGCTGTCACTGTTTGCCTTTGTTTGCAGTTCCCTGGCAAAGATTTCATTCAAATAACTCTGCCATATAGATAATTAATAATGCAAACAACAGCAGCTATAATAATATCCTGGTAATAACTACTAAATATGAATATGAAAGAGGTTGTGCTGGGCTAGTATATTGATGACCTATCCATATCAGATCTGCAGGGGTCTAACTCCCATCAATCAGCTGTTCGAAGAGGCTGAGGCGCTCATGCGAGCTCTGTGGCCTCTCCACTGTTTACCTGCAGCTACTAGTTAGACGGCGTGCAGTTAGTGTAAGTGAAATTCAAGTGAAAGGGACGAGCAGTCTTAGTCACTATAAAGTTAGACCGTGTTCACTCATATCAGCACCGCTGTCTCTTTAAACAGCTGATCGGCGGGAGTCCTGGGAGTCAGACACCCACAGCTCTGATGGATAGGTCATCAATATGCTAGCCCTGCAGAACCCCTTTAAAAGAGGCTCTGTCACACGGATCAATGCTACTCTACCAGGCATATAGCCTGGAAGGGTTGATGACGCTGACAAAAACGATACCTTTCTTTCTGCTGTTGGTGGTCCGGTGGTGGATAAAAATTAACTTTTACAAAAAAGCAAAGGATGTATTCGAGCACCAGGAGGAAGGCTTATGCATTTCAAGGACAGTAACATAGTAATATAGACAGTAACATAGTAATATAGAATCAGAAGGTATTAGTTCATACCATATAAGAATCTAAATAAAAAAATAAATTGGGAGGGATTAATGGGCCATTATGGTGATCTCATGGAAACTGAATTACCGGTAAGTCTAATTCAGATTTTCCATTTCATCACCATGAGGGCCTCACAAGGAGATATACAAAATTATAACATTAAGGGGGGGGCTACTGCCTGGAGAACTTTACGTCCAAAAGACAATTCGGAACAAGTATTGGAGAAATCTAAACGGTAATGCTTCATAAAAGTATGAACACTGGACCAAGTTGCTGCTCTAGAAATGTCCTCCAGAGATGCACCGCTTCTCCGCTTGTGAAGAGGACATAGCTCTAGTTGAGTGAGCTTTTAAGTTAACAGGACAAGAAAACCCCTGTGCACTATAACAATAGGAAATGGTGTTTTTTATCCACCTGGCAATGGAGGATCCAGAAACTCTTTCACCTTTGTTTTTCCCCGAGAATTGATTAGAGTTGAGCGGACACCTGGATGTTCGGGTTCGACGGGTTCGGCCGAACTTCACAAAAAAGTTCGAGTTTGGGACTCGAACTTGACTCCGAACCCGAACCCCATTGAAGTCAATGGGTCCCGAACTTTTGAGCACTAAAATGGCTGTAAAAATGTCATGGAAAGGGCTAGAGGGCTGCAAATTCCAGCAAAATGTGGTTAAGAGCATGGCAAGTGCTCTGCAAACAAATGTGGATAGCAAAACTACTTTAAATAACATCAAATATGTAAAAATAAAAAATAATCTTGATCTAGGAGGAAGAGGTCCATATGGAGTAGGAGGTTGAGGAGGCAGTGGATGTGGCGGTGTAGGTGGAAGCGGCGGTGGAGGAGGAGGAGGTAGCCTACACTGCTCAGGCCATGTGCCCAATTTGGAGACCCAGAAGTTGCAGGGGGCAGAACCATCAGTCAGTTCGTGCCCCACCATGTCGCACGTGCCCGTGATGTTCACAATCCAATTGGATATCTGCTCTATCAACTTTCAATGTTCTTTTCTGCGTCTACCATGTTGATCACGGTTAGCGGCGAATCAGGGTTCCACGCCGGAGAGGGAGCGTGAGAAAGAGAGACCACATCCAAGGGAGATCAATGGATGAAATTTAGGGGGCGCACGGCAATTATCCACTCCCGACTCGGAGAAGTAGTGACAATAAATAACAATACAGGACTCTTAAGATGCCCTGTTATTGGAATGATTAATAAAAAATTATAGGGAATGTCACCGGGGTGTTTTGGATTTGGAAATGTCAGACAGGAGAGGCCCTGCTGCTGCTTTATTGACTCTAGATAACTTCTGCCTGATCGCACGTCCCCGTGACGTCCACGATCCATTTGGATATCTTCTCTATCAACTTTCGATGTTCTTTTCTGCGCCTGCCATGTTGATCACGGTTATCGGCAAATCAGGGTTCCACATCGGAGAGGGAGCATGAGAAAGGGATACCACATCCAAGGGAGGTCAATGGCTGCAATGTGATCGAGCTGAAATGTGGGACAAGTTATTGAAGCAGAAGGATCGAATGAAAGGGCCAATTAAAGACGAATTTTACTAATTTAATTTCCTGTCACCTATGCAGAGCAGGGGTTTTTCATCGCCAGAAATGGGTTAATGTCACCCACAATGGAACAGAGGATTTTAAAAAATTTCGGCCCCCGTCACCTATGCACAGCAGGGGTTTATTCACGGCAAAAATGGTAAAATGTCACCCAAGAATGTAACAGGAAAATTTGTGAAATTTATTAACCTGTCTACTAGGTAGAGCAGTGGTATATCACACCTAAAAATTGGTGAATTACACCCGAATATGTAACAGACAAATTAGTGAAATGTTACCTTTCTACTAGGTAGAGCAGAGGTATATCACACCCAAAAATTTGTGAATTTCACCCAAATATGTAACAGACAAATTAATATTTTTTTTTTACCTGTCTACTAGGTATAGCAGTGGTATATCACAGCTAGAAATTGGTGAATTTCACCTGAAAATGTAACAGACAAATTTGTGAAATGTTTTTACCTGTCTACTATGTACAGCCGGGGTATATCACACCCAAAAATTGGTAAATTTCACCGGAAAATGTAACAGACAAATTAATGAAAATTTTTTACCTGTCGACTAGGTATAGCAGTGGTATATTGCAGCCAAAAATTGGTGAATTTCACCCGAAAATGTAACAGACAAATTAGTGAAATGTTACCTGTCTACTAGGTAGATCAGGGGTATATCACACCTAAAAATTGGTGAATTTCACCTGAAAATGTAACAGACAAATTTGTGAAATGTTTTTACCTGTCTACTAGGTACAGCCGGGGTATATCACACCCAAAAATTGGTGAATTTCACCGGAAAATGTAACAGACAAATTAATGAAAATTTTTTACCTGTCGACTAGGTATAGCAGTGGTATATTGCAGCCAAAAATTGGTGAATTTCACCCGAAAATGTAACAGACAAATTAGTGAAATGTTACCTGTCTACTAGGTAGATCAGGGGTATATCACACCTAAAAATTGGTGAATTTCACCAGAAAATGTAACAGACAAATTAGTGAAATGACATAAAATAAAATACGTACAAATTAAAAAAAATAAACTTGATTTATGAGGTGGAGGTCCATATGGAGTAGGAGTTTGAGGAGGCGGTGGACGTAGTGGTGTAGGTGGAAGCGGCGGTGGAGGACGAGGTAGCCAACACTGGTTTTTGGTTAAAAAAAATTTTTTATTTTTTTATTAGGGTACACTCCAAAAGAATCTTTATTAGTTAAAAGACAACAATGAAATAGTACAAATACAGCGGTTTCAATAAGTGGTAAAAGATGCAGGAGGATAAAGTGACAAGTACACAGAGCCACCAACACTCCCAAGCTGGTAAGACAGATGGTACATAAAGGCTGAATAAAGCAGTTGCTTGTCTATACTGATGTGATGAATGGTAAAAAATACCTATAAGTAGAGATGGGACGGGGGATTCGTCGAATCCCTCGAATCTTGCTGGATTCGTGGGATTCATGGACTCGAATCCCGACGTAATTTCCCGGATACGAATCCGACGAATCCCGGTGGTGCCCAGACTGGTGGTGGCGGCGGCAGGGCACTCTAGAAGATGAGCGCTTCGCTGCTGCGACAGGGGAGGGAGAGGCGTTTCCTTTCCCTGTTCCTCTGATAGGCTGCCGGCCCAAGGCCCGCAGCCTATCAGAGGCCGGTGCAGGCGGCGCAATGACGTCATCGCGCCGCCTGAGCCGTACAGCGCGGGACACAGGCCAGAAGAGGCCTGCATCGCAGCGGAGGTAAGTAAAAGTTTTTTTTTTTTTAATCTGTTACTGGCACATTGGCGAGGGGGAGAGGGGAGAGGCACTATGATACTACTGGCACATTGGGGGGAGGCACTATGATACTGGCACATCATGGGGGGAGATGGCACTATAACACTACTGGCACATTGGGGGGAGGCACTATGACACTGGCACATTATGGGGGGAGATGGCACTGATACTACTGGCACATTGGGGGGGAGGCACTATGATACTGGCACATTATGAGGGGAGATGGCACTATGATACTGGCACATTATGGGGGGAGATGGCACTATGATACTGGCACATTATGGGGGGAGGTGGCACTATAATACTGGCACATTATGGGGGAGATGGCACTATGATACTGGCACATTATGGGGGGAGGTGGCACTTTAATACTGGCACATTATGGGGGAGATGGCACTATGATACTGGCACATTATGGGGGGAGGTGGCACTATAATACTGGCACATTATGGGGGGAGATGGCACTATGATACTGGCACATTATGGGGGGAGGTGGCACTATAATATTGGCACATTATGGGGGAGATGGAACTATGATACTGGCACATTGGGGGGAGATGGCATTATGATACTGGCACATTATGGGGGGAGATGGCACTATGATACTGGCACATTATGGGGGAGGTGGCACTATAATACTGGCACATTATGGGGGGAAATGGCACTATGATACTGGCACATTGGGGGAGATGGCACTATGATACTGGCACATTGGGGGGGAGATGGCACTATGATACTGGCACATTATGGGGGGAGATGGCACTATAATACTGGCACATGGGTGGGAGATGGCACTATGATACTGGCACATTGGGGGGGAGATGGTACTATGATACTGGCACATTATGGGGGGGAGATGGCACTATGATACTAGCACATTATGGGGGGAGATGGCACTATAATACTGGCACATTGGGGGTGGTGGCACTATGATACTGGCACATTGGGGGGGAGATGGCACTATGATACTGGCACATTGGGGGGGAGATGGCACTATGATACCGGCACATGGGGGGGAGGAGAGAGGCACTCCGCACTTGATACTGGCACATGGGGGGAGGAGAGAGGCATTTGATACTGGCACATGATTAGGGGGGCATCTATGGGGACACTTACTGGCACATTATTGGGTGGCACTGTGGGGCCACTTCTTATTGGCACATTATTGGGGGGCACTATGGGGGCATCTACTGAGGCCACAAAGAAGGGGTATTTTATATGGGGGGCTCTGTGTGGTACTAGTATTATCAGGGGTATTATCTGTTTCTGCAGTATAGTATTGGGGAGCACAGCGGAACAGTATTGGGGGTGTTAGGATGATTTGTCCAGAAGATGGGAGGATGATGGAAAAGTAGTAAACTAAGATTTTTTTTGTCAAACTGCAGAGATGAAAAATGGCTGAAATATGGTGTCTGGTCTGAAGGTCTGAAAGGAGAAGATGAGGAAAGAGAACATCTACATCAAAGGAGACGTCACTGGATGTAAGAGGTATGTGGCACTGTATTACCCTGCATGTTCTGTAGTGATAGGAGCAGGGGCGTAACGATCGCGGTCATATAGGGTGCGACCGTGACTGGGAGGTGGAGGTTCAGACAAACTGACGCGGTCTGACTTTGTTTCTTACACCGTTCACACAATTATGTACAGGATTCGTAGGATTCGAGATTCGAAAGATTCAATATATTCGAGAACCTTTTTGGATTCAGATTTGGAAAAAATTGGATTCGTCCCACCTCTACCTATAAGTAACCACACAGGAGACAAGCAAACTATGTACACCACCACATGTCACAGAAATAATATACATGAGTCGCAATAATGTTGCAAGGAGGTCAACAGGTGAAGTGTGATCACAAAGCTGTGACCAATTGCTGACCCACTCGCAATGAGCAATACAAAAGCACAAAAACAACCAACTGACAGTGGAGCAGCCTATACTAACCAGGAGAGGGTGAGGTGATGGCTCCTAGCCCGACGCGCGTTTCGCCTCGCTTCTTCAGGGGTGTACTTGCTCCCAATCACCGGACAAGTATAAATACCCCTATTCTCCTCCCATCCCCCCAAACTTCCCACCATATAGGACCAATAGCGGACTATGTACTGAAAACGCCTCCCAGTTGGGCGTCAGCTTCACAACCCTTGCCAGTGCAGTGAACGCTATCTCCCAGGTGTGCTAACAGAAAGGCGGAGTGACTAACCACACACGTCCAAGAGCTCGCGCGAGTAACCCCATGAGGTCACGCTAGAGAGGTGCGTTCAGTACAACCACGGCAACGGCGCATGCGCACATAGAAATAGAGAAGGATCTCAGGACAGAGTGTCTCTCCGCACATGTCCGAGATCTCGCGAGAGTTAGCGGCGTGAGGTCACGCACACCTGGGAGATAGCGTTCACTGCACTGGCAAGGGTTGTGAAGCTGACGCCCAACTGGGAGGCGTTTTCAGTACATAGTCCGCTATTGGTCCTATATGGTGGGGGTATTTATACTTGTCCGGTGATTGGGAGCAACTACACGCCCGCTGAAGAAGCGAGGCGAAACGCGCGTCGGGCTAGGAGCCATCACCTCACCCTCTCCTGGTTAGTATAGGCTGCTCCACTGTCAGTTGGTTGTTTTTGTGCTTTTGTATTGCTCATTGCGAGTGGGTCAGCAATTGGTCACAGCTTTGTGATCACACATCACCTGTTGACCTCCTTGCAACATTATTGCGACTCATGTATATTATTTCTGTGACATGTGGTGGTGTACATAGTTTGCTTGTCTTCTGTGTGGTTACTTATAGGTATTTTTTACCATTCATCACATCAGTATAGACAAGCAACTGCTTTATTCAGCCTTTATGTACCATCTGTCTTACCAGCTTGGGAGTGTTGGTGGCTCTGTGTACTTGTCACTTTATCCGCCTGCATCTTTTACCACTTATTGAAACCGCTGTATTTGTACTATTTCATTGTTGTCTTTTAACTAATAAAGACTGATTAACTATATATGTGTGAGACTTTTTAGGTTTTCTACACTCCAAAAGAGTGTGAAATATCCAAAATACTACAATGAGCAATTGCGCTGTAGTATAACAATGGCTGGTTAAGGCCGGTATACATGTCTATTCTGCACAAGGCACGGACATGCCTGGTTCATTTTAATGAACGTGAGCTTGTTGTACACATTGGCTGTGGACAGGCGGCTACGCTTGTCTGTGATAACGCCCCCTGCCATGCTAAACACACTTTCAGACAATACACTGGCTGCAGAGCAGGCCAGCACCTCCAAGGCTTAAAGGGCAAGCTCAGGCCATGTGCCCAATTTGGAGACCCAGAAGTTGAAGGGGGCAGACCCGTCATTCAGTATATGTAGGCGTGTGCACACATACTCCTCCACCATGTTGCTGAAATGCTGCCTCCTTCTAAGACTTTCCATATCAGCTGGTGGTGCTGGTTGTTGTGGCGTGCTGACAAAGCCTTTCCACATTTCGCTATGCTAACCCTGCATTCTGAGGTGCTGTTGGTGCCCCAGCTGTGTTGGCGACCTCTTCCTCCTCCTCTGCCTTTGCCTTGTGCTTCCACTGTGCCCCCGCTGTCACGTGGTGCTGAGTAGAAACAATTCCTTATATGGAAATAAGGCTAATGTAAATACATTCACCCTCTATTATGATGTCACCCAACATCCTGTCATTCATACAGATCATATAGCTTATTCTATTTAACCCTTCAATCCCCTCTTAAGTCATGATAATGACTTATCTTCTTTCTCTCATGTAGAGGTAAGTAGCATATGATTGTCCAGGATCTGTGGGTTTTGGACACATTACACAAAAAATCTGTATGAGGGAAGGGATACATTGGATACAACAACATATGATAATCAAGGAAGCAATTATAATTATAATACTGATAAATAATGTTCTTAACCAACTCAAATCCGGCAGCCAGCTCAATAACCAGTCCCACCAAGAGAATTAATCAACATCCTTCTTGATATTATTTGCAATTTCATGTAACGTTTGAATATGGGACTGGATTGATCTGGAATGTCAGATAAATTAAAGCAACACATTCCTTTAAAATCTTGACATCCTATATTATGTTTAAGTAACAGATAATCCACAGCAAATCTAGTTTCTAGCACTGCTCCTCTTACGCCTTGTAGATCTAAAAGCATGTCTGATAAGGCGATAGAGGTATGATTCAGATATTTAGCCAAGTAACATGCAATAGAATTTATAGTACGAGTATTATATATAGCCAGTCCAGGCACTCCTAATATAGAGGCGCCCAAACTTGTATATTTTGCACGCCTGAGAAGGGGTAAAGTAGAGTCACAGTTTTCTGATAAAGTCTTGGTAACCGATCTGTAAGCTCTCCTGATAGGGGGTTGACTGGGAAGGGCCAAAGTCAGCCTGGATAACGCACAGGGACCTCCAATAACATTAGCAGGAATGTAATTGTAACTGCTGTTACCACAAGACAAAAACTATCCCTTAGGGAGCATTATATTATAGATAAAACTGGTCACAATGGTCTTATTACAACTCATGGAATTATTCAAGGAGCTAGCAAGCCTACTATTCTTTTTACAGGTGTCGTAAATATAATCATATACACTATTCTTAGGTAATCCACTTTTTATGTCTCTACTATCACAATACAAAGTCATATCCTGGGAAAAGGTAATACAAGTCTCTGCTGTAGTCACATTAATAGTAATTATTCTAATAGTATCTCTGCTATTTTCTAATTTCTGACACTCCCCACAGAAGTCATACAAGGGAATAAAAGATTGTGTATTGTTAGCCATCGACCAGACTTCAAGGAGGGATTCATCAGGTGTAGGCACAGCAATAACACATGTTTGTATAAGATCCCGTGTGCTCTGTAAGTCTTTAAGGCACAATGAACTAACATTTAGGGCATTTGCCATCCTGACTATACTATTCTGTTCAGAATAAAAGGGGACGGGAGCAAAGGGATTTTGCTCCTGAGCACTTTTATATACTGACTGATTATTTGGTGCACCGCAGAAAAAACTGATCTCCTCTGGGTGATAAATACATGTAGTAATAAGCCAGACTGGCAAGAAAACACAAAGAAAATAATTATCAGCAGACAAACAAATCTCCCAGAATATTGTGGGGTCATCATCTTCAGCCTGTGGCAAGGCACTTTTCAGGAAAACTTCTGTGCTCCCCTCTTTGTTCAGGAATTTTACACCTGCTTCACCCTCTTTGTCTTTGTCCGTCACCGGAGAAGAAGCCTCAGGGACCCTTTTCACTCTGCTAACGTGAATCCAGATTGGAGCCTCTTCTGTGAGAATCGCTGTTCTGGTGACTGCTACCACTCGGGTGGGTGGTCCAAACGGGAACTTAGTCTGTTTTCGTCCTTTTGCCAGGTGCTGGACTATAACCACGTCTCCTGGTTGGAAAGGATGCGTAGGTTCCTGTGGAGAGAAAGGAGAGGCACGAGCAACATCTCGTTCAATTTGATCTAAAGTTTCTACAAGTTTCCTCACATATTCTGCCTGTACTACTTCTAGATCCCCTTTTTCTATTACGGGGGCCTTTGGCCCCCAAGGAGTGGGGAAGGGTCTTCCCATTAGGACCTCAAATGGTGAGTAACCAGTATTCTTATTAGGCTGCATCCTAATTTCTGCTAGGGCTATAGGCAAGAACTTTTTCCAATTAGTGAACGTGCCTCCGGTAATTTTACTTATTTTTTCTTTAATTATTCTATTCATCCTTTCTACTACCCCAGAACTCTGTGGGTGATAAGGGAGGTGGAACTTCCAGTCAATCCTAAGGGCTTTGGAAAGCTCCTTACATACCCTGAACGCAAAAGCTGGGCCATTATCTGAGTTACTTTGAACAGGACACCCCCATCTGGGGATGATCTCTTGTAACAAAATTTTTACCACAATTTGTGTGGTTTCATTGGTAGTAGGAAAAATCTCTGGCCATCTGGAGAACATATCCACAATTACAAGGGCATACTCCTGCTTTCTTCCTGTCTTTGGAATATGGGTGAAGTCAATTTGTAAGTGAGTGAATGGCGAAGTCGGGTAATTCAGATGCTGGTGTTGGGCCTTCTTTGAATTATTTGGGTTGTTTATGAGACATATAATACACTGTGAAACATAAGATTGTACCTTTGATCTAAGACTTGGTATAAAAAAATCTCTCTGAATGAGGTCAGTGGTTGCCTGTGCTCCCCTATGGCCAAGACCATGATATTGTGCAATTAAAATCGGGGCGCTTGCAACTGGAATACATGGTTTCCCCTCTTTGCAGATAAGACCTGTATCAGGGTCTTGTACTGCACCTACCGACTGCCATTCTATTTTGTCACTACTTGTAGCCAAATCCTGGAGGCTTAGCAATAGATTGTCAGTAAGGGTAATGTCTGGAACTAGGGAGGGCATTTAAACTGTAGCTGCCGTTCTAATAGCAGCCTCTTTTGCTGCCAGATCAGCTAGGGCATTCCCTTTAGCTATGTGCGTTTGGAGACCAGTATGTGCCTTACAATGGATAATAGCAACTTTGCTTGGTAATTGGATGGCGGCCAGGAGATCATGTACTAGGGTGTAATGTGAGATTTGCCTCCCATCTGCAGCTATGAAGCCTCTCCTCTGCCAGATTACCCCATGATCATGTACAACCCCAAAGGCATATTTGGAATCGGTGTATAGATTTACATCTCTCCCCTCAAAAAGACAACAAACTCTAGTGAGGGCAATCAGTTCAGCTACTTGGGCTGACTGAAAAGGTATAGGATTCGATTCTAGAATAACATTAGGGAGTTGAACCACAGCGTATCCTGCATTATAAGTGTTGTCATTAGGGCGGGAACAGGATCCATCCACAAAAATATCAGGTGCTCCTTCAATGGGCGTGGACTGTAAGTCAGGCCTAGGGGAGGTATATTCATGTATAAGTTCAGTACATGCATGGGGAGGAAGCAAATCATCCTGCTTTCCCTTGTAGCCATGTAGGGCATCAGTATAGCCATTGAACCAAATGTGGGTGCTGAGTATTTGATATGAAGTTGAAGATTAGATAGCAACAAAACTTCATATCCACACAGTCTTTGTGCTGACATATATAGTGTATGTATGTTTTTCAATAGGGCCTGAACATTGTGTGAGGTATGCAGAGTGGTGGGATGACCTAGGGTGATAGGCGTGGCCATCTCAGCGACCATAGCACAGGCTGCCAAACTCCTGAGACACGCAGGCATGCCCTGAACCTGTACGGGAACCACTTTTGAGAAAAAAGCAACAGGGCGGAATTTGCCTCCATGATCTTGCGCCAGAACTCTCGCCATGGTTTTACAATTGTCCCTTGCAAATAAGTGAAACATCACGCCATAGTCGGGTAGGCCCAAACCAGGACTTGAAACCATTCCACATTTCAAATGACTAAAAGCTTGTAACATTTCATCAGACCATTTAATGAAGTCAGGCATATCATTATTAGTGGCTTGTCTCAGAATATTATCATAGTAGGAACAATCAGCAATCTATTGGCGACAGTAACCAATCATGCCAAGAAAGGTCAACATGTCTTTCTTGGTTTGTGGGCGGGGCAGACCCAGTACGGTGGAAATTCTTGCATGGCTGATTTTCCTCTCACCTTTACCGAGAACAAAGGCCAAATACTCAACACTTTCCATACACCATTGTAATTTCTTCCTAGAAACTTTGTGACCACATTCAAATAACCACAGTAATAAACTAACACAGTCTGCCTGGCAGGCCTCCCGGGTAGAACTACATATGAGGAGATCGTCCATATATTATAAAAGGACAGAACCATGAGGGGCAGTCCAAGGGTGCAGTGTAATTTGGAGGACAATGGAGTAGACTACTGGGGAGTCTACATAACCCTGAGGCATTCTACACCAAGTATACTGGCGAAATTTAAATGTTAAGGCAAAAAGTGGCCGTGTTTCCTTGTCAACTGGGACAGAAAAAAATGCATTCTTTAAATCAATAACAGAGAAAAACTCTGCATGGGCAGGAATAGTCGATAGAAGAGATGGTACATCTGGAACCACAGGGGCTATGGGTATGATCTGTGCATTTACCGCTCTAAGATCCTGGACAAACCTAAAGGTATTATCAGCCTTTCTCACTAGGTTGATAGGTGTATAATAGGGGGAAATAATTTCCTCAATATAGACTCAATCCCCTTTTCTTTTTCTGTGGAAAAAGGGTATTGTTTAATATAAACAGTGCAGCGCCGGGCTTAACCCCTTAAGGACTTGGCCATTTTTTGCAAATCTGACCAGTGTCACTTTAAGGCCCCTTTCACACGGGCGTTGCGGGAAAATGTGCGGGTGCGTTGCGGGAACACCCGCGATTTTTCCGCACGAGTGCAAAACATTGTAATGCATTTTGCACTCGCGTGAGAAAAATCGCGCGTGTTTGGTGCCCAAACCCTAACTTCTTCACAGAAGTTCGGGCTTGGGATCGGTGTTCTGTAAATAGTATTATTTTCCCTTATAACATGGTTATAAGGGAAAATAATAGCATTCTGAATACAGAATGCATAGTAAAACATCGCTGGAGGGGTTAAAAAAAAGAATAATGTTTTTAACTCACCTTAGTCCACTTGTTCGCGGCCCGGCATCTCCTTCTGGCTTCATCTGATCTCTATGCAGCAACAGGACCTTTGGTGACGTCATTCCGGTCATCACATGATCCATCACATGATCTTTTACCATGGTGATGGATCATGTGATGACCGGAATGACGTCACCAAAGGTCCTGTTGCTGCACAGAGATCAGATGAAGCCAGAAGGAGATGCTGGGCTACGCGAACAAGTGGATTAAGGTGATTTCAAATTATTATTATTTTTTTAACCCCTCCAGCGATGTTTTACTATGCATTCTGTATTCGGGTCTCCATCCCGATCGTCTCCTAGCAACTGTGCGTGAAAATCGCACCGCATCCGCACTTGCTTGCGGATGCTTGCGATTTTCATGCAACCCCATTCATTTCTATGGGGCCTGCGTTACGTGAAAAACGCACAAAGAGGAGCATGCTGCGATTTTCACGCAACGCACAAGTGATGCGTGAAAATCACTGCTCATGTGAACAGCCCCATAGAAATGAATGGGTCGGTATTCAGTGCGGGTGCAATGCGTTCACCTCCCGCATCGCATCCGCGCGGAATACTCGCTCGTGTGAAAGGGGCCTAAGTGCTGATAACTTTAAAACGCTTTGACTTATCCAGGCCATTCTGAGATTGTTTTTTCGTCACATATTGTACTTCATGACACTGGTAAAATGAAGTAAAAAAAATTCATTTTTATTTATAAAAAAATACCAAATTTACCAATTTTTTTTTAAAAATTGCAAATTTCCAAGTTTCAATTTATCTACTTTTATAATGCATAGTAATACCTCCAAAAATAGTTATTACTTTACATTTCCCATATGTCTACTTCATGTTTGGATCATTTTGGGAATGATATTTTATTTTTTGGGGATTTTACAAGGCTTAGAAGTTTAGAAGCAAATCTTGAAATTTTTCTTAAATTTTCAAAAACCTAATTTTTAGGGACCAGTTCAGGTCTGAAGTCACTTTGCGAGGCTTAAATAATAGAAACCACCCAAAAATGACCCCATTCTAGAAACTACCCCCTCAAGGTATTCAAAACTTATTTTACAAACTTTGTTAACCCTTTAGGTGTTCCACAAGAATTAATGGAAAATAGAGATACAATTTCAAAATTTCACTTTTTTGGCAGATTTTCCATTTTAATAATATTTTTCCAGTTACAAAGCAAGGGTTAACAGCCAAACCAAACTCAATATTTATGGCCCTGATTCTGTAGTTTACAGAAACACCCCATATGTGGTCGTAAACTACTGTACGGGCAAATGGCAGGGCGCAGAAGGAAAGGAATGCCATACGGTTTTTGGAAGGCAGATTTTGCTGGACTGTTTTTTTTTACACCATGTCCCATTTGAAGCCCCCCTGATGCACCCCTAGAGTAGAAACTCCAAAAAAGTGACCCCATTTTAGAAAATACGGGATAGGGTGGCAGTTTTGTTGGTACTAGTTTAGGGTACATATGATTTTTGGTTGCTCTATATTACAAGAAACAAGAAATAGCTGTTTTGGCACCGTTTTTATTTTTTGTTATTTACAAAATTCATCTGACAGGTTAGATCATGTGATATTTTTATAGACCAGGTTGTCACGGATGCGGCGATACCTAATATGTATACTTTTGTGTAAGTTTTACAGAATGATTTCATTTTTGAAGCAAAAAAAATCATGTTTTAGTGTTTCCATAGTCTGAGAGCCATAATTCTTTCAGTTTTTGGTGATTACTTTGGGTAGGGTATGATTTTTGCGGGATGAGATGACGGTTTTATTGGCACTATTTTAGGGTGCATATGACTTTTTGATCGCTTGCTATTACACTTTTTGTGATGTAAGGTGACAAAAAATGGTTTATTTAGCACAGTTTTTATTTTTTATTTTTTATTTTTTACGGTGTTCATCTGAGGGGTTAGGTCATGTGATATTTTTATAGAGCTGGTCGATACAGATGCGGCGATACCTAATATGTATACTTTTTTTATTTATGTAAGTTTTACACAATAATATCATTTTTGAAACAAAAAAAAAATCATGTTTTAGTGTCTCCATATTCTGAGAGCCATAATTTTTTCTGTTTTTGGGAGATTACCTTGGGTAGGGTATGATTTTTGTGGAATCAGATGACGGTTTAATTGGCACTATTTTGGGGTGCATATGACTTTTTGATCGCTTGCTATTACACTTTTTGTGATGTAAGGTGACAAAAAATGGTTTATTTAGCACAGTTTTTATTTTAAATTTTTTACGGTATTTATCTGAGGGGTTAGGTCATGTGATATTTTTATACAGCCGGTCGATACGGACGCGGCGATACCTAATATGTATACTTTTTTTAAAATTTATGTAAGTTTTACACAATAATATCATTTTTGAAACCAAAAAAATGATGTTTTAGTGTCTCCATATTCTGAGCCATAGTTTTTTTTTTTTGGGCGATTGTCTCAGGTAGGGGCAAATTTTTTGCGGGATGAGGTGACGGTTAGATTGGTACTATTTTGGTGGGCAAACGCTTTTTTGATAGCTTGCTGTTGTACTTTTTGTGATGTAAGGTGACAAAAAAATGGTTTATTTAGCACAGTTTTTATTTTTTACGGCGATAGAGCCGGTCGATACGGACGTGACGATACCTAATATGTATACTTTTTTTTTTTCCTATTTTTTACCTATTTTTTTTAACTTTATTTGGGGAAAAGGACGTTTTTGTTTATTTTTACTTGAAACTTTTAATTTTTTGGGGGGAAAACTTTATTTTTTAAACCTTTTTTTTACTTTATTTTTTGTCCCACTTTGGGACTTCAACTTTTGGGGGTCTAATCCCTTTTCAATGCATTCCAAAACTTCTGTATTGGAATGCATTGGCTGTATGAGTAATACTGTGTGTATTAGGCCTCTTTCACACTACAATATGTTGATTTGAGTGTTTTGCGTTCCGTTTTTCACGGAGCCGTTGTTCCATTTTTTTGTTTCCGTTGTGTTTCCGTTTCGGTTCCGTTTTTCCGTTCTGTTTTTCCGTATGGAATATACAGTATACAGTAACTACATAGAGAAAATTGGGCTGGGCATAACATTTTCAATAGATGGTTCCGCAAAAAACGGAACGGATACGGAAGACATACGGATGCATTTCTGTATGCATTCCGTTTTTTTTGCGGAACCGTTGAAATGAATGTTTCCGTATACGGAACTCAAAAAACGTCCCGCAAAACGAAAAAAAAAACGGTAGTGTGAAAGAGGCCTTACTCATACAGCTTCCGGCCTGTGAGATCCAGGGGGCTGGATCTCACAGGCTCGTCACCGGAAGGCAGAGCGATGCCTTACTTAGACATCGCGCTGCCTTCCATGCCATTGGGTCCCCCCTACAGCCGCATGGGGACCCGATGGCACCGCCACCCGCATCCGCCGCACCAGGTAAAAGCCGCAAACCGAAGGTCTGAATTGACCTGCTGTTTGCGGCGATCGCTGACACGGGGGTCACGGGACTTCCCCCGGCGTTGTGACAGGATCCCCACTGAATGATTTTAGCGGACATCCTGTTGCGATTAACCCCCCAACGTGCCGCAATCGCGATTTAAACTTAGGACGTACCGGTACGCCCTGAGTCCTTAAGGACTCGGGAAATAGGACGTACCGGTACGCCCTAAGTCCTTAAGGGGTTAAACATTGCCTTATATGGTGTACAAGAGATAAGGCCAACATCTTGGTCAGTATTTGCCCAAACCTCAGGAGGAACTGGATCAAGTAGCGGATCCTGAGGTTGGCATTCCAAATATAAAAAACAATTACCCTTTGGTACATGAATGGGCATAACTGAGGATGTGACATGTAGGTGTCCCGTCTTGCTAATCCCCAACTGCAACCTTAACAGAACAAACAAATCTCTCCCTAATAAATTCACAGGACAATTTGGAATGATCCTAAAACTGTGTGTGAATATTGACTGGTGCTTGTATGGATATTGGATCGAGAGGGGAGGAGTTTTATAAGATCTGGTCAGTATCCTATTAATTCCCACAGAGGGCTCAGCATTCTCTCTTGGACCACTATAATAATCCTCACATATAGTACTACTAGTCGCACCAGAATCCACAAGAAAAGGGAGAGAACGTCCCTCTATGGTTAACACAATCAGTGGTGATTCCTTATAGTGGTTTGTGATGAGAGTGAATGCTGGGATACTGTCCTCCGGGCATCCTCATTGTGATGTCTGCTGCCCCCAGGCTACGGGAAAACGAGGTGTATTATTCTGGGGCTGTGGCAGTGGGGGGGAGGGGGGAGGGGGGAAGATCTCGGATCTGAGCTTGTGGATATGGTTGGGTGCCTCTTGAGCTTGGGTATCATTTAGGGCATGTTGCCTGAGTGGGTAAGGGCATCGACTGATCCAGTGGTCAGTCTTACCACAATTAAAGCAACCTGCAGGACGATTTCTGTTATTCCCCCCTCTCCCAAACCATGGCCCTCTACCCCTTCTTCTGCCACTTCCCCTATTGGGCTGATTTGAGGGACAATTCCTATTGGGCTGATTCGAGGGACAATTCCTATCCTGAGTTTGGTAATGGGCCTCTTTAGGTCTTTAATTTCAAAACAACCTGCCGCATCTTTCTCCATTAACTTATTTTGGAATTGATCTTTATTAAGACTAGGCCATTCGGAGATCATTTGTTTAACAGTAAGCTGGAGATGTGGCGGTAGATTGGTAAGGAAAGTGTGAATGAGCATATAATGCATATTATCCTGAATACTCATTCCTGCCTCCAGAGTCCAAACTTCATTAAACCTCTTCCATAAGTCTATAACAGACTCTCCTGATTTTTGTTTACAGGCTACAGCAGTCGGCAACGTGGAAAAAGTCTCCATTTCACACTTAATTTCTTCCCACATTGTGTCTATGCCTGCCTCAGTATTTAATTTATAATTTCCAGCCAGCGTATTCAGGGGCTCTACAGTGCTTATAGAGGGGACCTTACTCCAATCCCATGGGGAATTGTGCCCAACTATCCCATCTATTATAAGGCGCATATCCTCCTGAGTCAGACATCTCCCTTTACAAGCTCTCTTCAAATAATGAAATGTCCCAGATGAAGATGAAGAGGGTTTAGGGGAGTGTTTAACAATCTTTTTAATATCATCTACTTCAATAGGTTTCTTTAACAAGGTGTCCCCTACAGTCATAAAAGAGAACTGTTCCTCAAGGTCACTGTCCTCATCAGGATGAGGTATATGTTCAGGTTTGGGAAAATACTTTTGTGATTTAAGGCGCATGGGAGATATGACATCCCCATCAACAACAGCACCAGCCGCTGGATCCTGACCACTCTGATAAGGCATAGGTTGGGGCAACTGCGGAGGTGGCTGCGGGAGCTAAGGAGCTGTAGGTGGTTGGATGTTGGTAGAAGTATTTCCAGCCAGTAAATCTAAGTCATCTTTTGAAAGGGATGGATATATTTGTGGGATATTTCCTAAATAGGGAGGAGGGGGCTTCTGAAGCGAACCCCTTGCAAATTATTTTTCTTACTCATGTTTCTTTTTATATCCCTCCTGGTTCTCTGCCTTCTGTTTCTTAGCCTTTTTATTTGGTCTGTCATACCAATATGGTGCATAAGTAAGCCAATTTTCCTCTCCCAACTTCATATACTGCATGTCCCACTGGGGGTCTGGACCATAATATGGGTAAGCTTCAGTGTCACCCAAACATAACCCTTTTACCATGTCCATATGGAAGGTGTCATTAGCCCCTTCCCGAGGGAACGAATTTATACTCTTCATCCCCTCTGTCCATCCTGCCATATTATCCACCCAGGGAGTAACTAAATAATAATCAGTCCCACAGACCCGGGCTACATAATCCTTACATGTTTCTCCTACATACGGAGGGGGTGGAGAGACCTTTCCTTGCTTTGCACCCATTTCTTTTAACTTAATTGAGACGGAGCAGAACTCTCCCCAGGACTGGCAGTACTGAACCGTAAAGGCTAGGACAATTTCTGTCAACTGGGTAGAGAGGACTTATGTCTATGCTCAACTTCCTTCTCAACTGTCTGTTAGTATTATCCCTTAAAACCATCACTTGTATTCACCTGTTTCTGGGTTAGCAGGTTTCCCCTCGCCAGAGTGGTGGGGCGTCTTACCGTTCTCCAGGACACACACAATAAAGTTAGTACAGTTTTCACAGTATCATTTGCTGCTGACCTTCAGCATAAAATAAAATTACTTAATGCTTCATAACATCATAACATAAAAGAGGGCATAAGAAAGCGACAGATAAGAAGCAAAAGAAATTGGCTGACAAGAGAAACCAGGGTGCAGACAATATTTGAATTCCTCTTTTAAATCCTTCCCTAAAGAATTTATATTTTAGACTTGGCCATTAGTCTATTTAAAGTCTATCTTCCCTAAAGATAGATACTATTCCTTTCAGTGTGTCTGAAGTGGATTCAAGATAGAAACAACAGAGAGTTTTCGGAAAGCATCGGAATCTCCCCAGTCCTAAAGGCAGGGAGTTTCCGTACTTACCGAATTCCTGTGTGTTCTATCCCGGACGGAGCCCCCAGCTGAAAGGGTTCTGCTTCTGTATGCACCCTGATTCCTCCTTCATCCCCAATGACAGGCGCCCAGAGAGCTTTGTCAATGACACACACACACAGTATGGTCCTCGAAACAGCTCTGAGTTTATCTTGACAATAGGCTTCTTATATATACATACATACAGACATACATACATACATACATACAGGAAACAGATGTGGTTCACATATACAATGGTGCTGAGTAGAAACAATTCCTTATATGGAAATAAGGCTAATGTAAATACATTCACCCTCTATTATGATGTCACCCAACATCCTGTCATTCATACAGATCATATAGCTTATTCTATTTAACCCTCTAGGAACCCACCCTCGGAGCCACTTGTGAATGACTGGCCAGAAACCCTATGAAATGATCCCTCTTCCTCCTCCTCCTCCTGTGCCACATCCTCTTCCATCATCGCCAGCAGCGTTTTTTCAAGGAGGCATAGAAGTGGGATAGTAACGCTGAGAACGGCGTTATCGGCACTGGCCATGTTGGTGGAGTACTCGAAACAGCGCAACAAGGAACACAGGTCTCTCATGGAGGCCCAGTCATTGGTGATGTTAAACCAGCTACAGGGAGTGCAGAATTATTAGGCAAGTTGTATTTTTGAGGATTAATTTTATTATTGAACAACAACCATGTTCTCAATGAACCCAAAAAACTCATTAATAGCAAAGCTGAATATTTTTGGAAGTAGTTTTTAGTTTGTTTTTAGTTTTAGCTATTTTAGGGGGATATCTGTGTGTGCAGGTGACTATTACTGTGCATAATTATTAGGCAACTTAACAAAAAACTAATATATACCCATTTCAATTATTTATTTTTACCAGTGAAACCAATATAACATCTCAACATTCACAAATATACATTTCTGACATTCAAAAACAAAACAAAAACAAATCAGTGACCAATATAGCCACCTTTCTTTGCAAGGACACTCAAAAGCCTGCCATCCATGGATTCTGTCAGTGTTTTGATCTGTTCACCATCAACATTGCGTGCAGCAGCAACCACAGCCTCCCAGACACTGTTCAGAGAGGTGTACTGTTTTCCCTCCTTGTAAATCTCACATTTGATGATGGACCACAGGTTCTCAATGGGGTTCAGATCAGGTGAACAAGCAGGCCATGTCATTAGATTTTCTTCTTTTATACCCTTTCTTGCCAGCCACGCTGTGGAGTACTTGGACGCGTGTGATGGAGCATTGTCCTGCATGAAAATCATGTTTTTCTTGAAGGATGCAGACTTCTTCCTGTACCACTGCTTGAAGAAGGTGTCTTCCAGAAACTGGCAGTAGGACTGGGAGTTGAGCTTGACTCCATCCTCAACCCGAAAAGGCCCCACAAGCTCATCTTTGATGATACCAGCCCAAACCAGTACTCCACCTCCACCTTGCTGGCGTCTGAGTCGGACTGGAGCTCTCTGCCCTTTACCAATCCAGCCACGGGCCCATCCATCTGGCCAATCAAGACTCACTCTCATTTCATCAGTCCATAAAACCTTAGAAAAATCAGTCTTGAGATATTTCTTGGCCCAGTCTTGACGTTTCAGCTTGTGTGTCTTGTTCAGTGGTGGTCGTCTTTCAGCCTTTCTTACCTTGGCCATGTCTCTGAGTATTGCACACCTTGTGCTTTTGGGCACTCCAGTGATGTTGCAGCTCTGAAATATGGCCAAACTGGTGGCAAGTGGCATCTTGGCAGCTGCACGCTTGACTTTTCTCAGTTCATGGGCAGTTATTTTGCGCCTTGGTTTTTCCACACGCTTCTTGCGACCCTGTTGACTATTTTGAATGAAACGCTTGATTGTTCGATGATCACGCTTCAGAAGCTTTGCAATTTTAAGAGTGCTGCATCCCTCTGCAAGATATCTCACTATTTTTGACTTTTCTGAGCCTGTCAAGTCCTTCTTTTGACCCATTTTGCCAAAGGAAAGGAAGTTGCCTAATAATTATGCACACATAATATAGGGTGTTGATGTCATTACAACACACCACTTCTCATTACAGAGATGCACATCACCTAATATGCTTAATTGGTAGTAGGCTTTCGAGCCTATACAGCTTGGAGTAAGACAACATGCATAAAGAGGATGATGTGGTCAAAATACTTATTTGCCTAATAATTCTGCACGCAGTGTAGTCCCAGAGCTGCTACGAGATTTTGCCCATTATCGCACACCACCAGGCCGGGCTTGAGGCTCACTGGCACCAACCACTCATCGGTCTGTTGTTCAAGGCCTGTCCACAGCTCCTGCGCGGTGTGGGATTTGTCCCCCAAACGGATACCTTTTAAAACTGCATGCTGTTGTTTAACCCTGGATGTGCTGAAGTTGGTGGTGAAGGTGTTATGCTGACCGGATGAGGAGGCGGTAGAGGATGAGGAGGCGGAGTAGGAGAAGGAAGCAACAGGAGGCAAACTGAAGCGCCCTGCAATCCTCGGTGGTGGAAGGACATGTGCCAAACTGCTATCCGCCTCAGGCCAAGCTGCCACTGAATTTACCCAGTGTGCTGTTATAGTGATATAACGTCCCTGACCGTGCTTATTGGTCCACGTATCCGTAGTTATGTGGACCTTGCCACAGATGGCGTTGCGCAGTGCACACCTGATTTTGTCCCCCAATCGGTTGTGCAGGGAAGGGATGGCACGCCTGGAAAAGTAGTGGCGGCTGGGCATGACGTATTGTGGGACAGCCACCGCCATAAGGCTTTTAAAACTCTCCGTCTCCACCAGACAGCATTTCAAAGGACAGTAATTTTGAAATGCTGGCATTAAGGGCTAGGGATCGGGGGGTACTTCCTCTTCCACTCCAGTGTTTGGGAGATGGAGAGCTGAATGCTTCCGTGGGACATTGTGGAGATGCTTGGTGACCCAGGTGGTGGTGTTGCTGGCAGATCCTCTGTTTGCGGGGTGGCAGGTGGCACTGTCACTCCAGAGGTGGATGAAGAGGTTGAGACTGCAGCAGAAGAAGCAGGAGGAGCCAGAGACATTTCTTGTTTTTTGGGGTGTCTACTCCACTGCAGCTCGTGCTTTGCAGTTAGATGCCTGGTCATGCAGGTTGTGCTCAGGTTGAGACCGTTTATGCCTTGCTTCAGGCTCTGATTGCACAGCGTGCAAACCACTCGTGTCTTGTCGTCAGCACATTGTCTGAAGAACTGACATGCCAGGAAACTCCTTGGAGCTGGCTTTGGTGTGCTCGGTCCCTTGCTGCGGTGGGCAGTAGCAGGCGCACTTTCTAGGGGACGGCCGCTCCGCTTTTGCACTCTGATCCCTCTTCTGCTGTGCTGGTGGCTCTGTGTGACCAACACCTCTTCCTCCGAACTACACAGGTCACTCGCATGACCTTGATTCCATGTGGGGTCAAGGACCTCATCGTCCTCCACATCATCTTCCACCCAGTCTTCACCCCTGCCCTCCTTGTCGGTCTGCACACTTTTGAAAGCCACAGCAGTTGGCACCTGTGTTTCGTCATCATCCGAGACGCGCTGCGATGGTCCTTGCATGTACTCATCTTGAAACATAAGTGGTTGGGCATCGGTGTGCTCAATCTCTTCCACTTCTGGGGCAGGGCTAGGCGGATGGCCCTGGGAAACCCTGCTAGCAGAGTCATCAAAAAGCAGAAGAGACTGCTGCATGACTTGGGGCTCAGACTGCTTGGCTGATTTGCAAGGGGGTGAGGTGAAAGACTGATGGACATCGGCTGCAGGTGCCAACTCTGATCTTTCATCAGGAGACTGGGTGGGAGACAATGTAAAGGAACTGGAGGCACTGTCAGCAACCCAATCCACTATCGCCTGTACTTGTTCTGGCCTCACCATTCGTAGAGCCGCATTAGGCCCGACCAAATACCGCTAATGGTACTGTCGCCTACTCGCAGCTGAGGAAGGTGTTTCACTTGTTCGTGTAGTTGGCACAGATCGACCACGTCCTCTCCCTGCAACAAGAGCTCCACCAGCAGCACCACGACCGGGGCCCTTATTTGACGCTCTTCTCATATTTCTCAAATTTAGGATCTTGCCCAAAATGGGTGTTTTTTTAATTACTGAATAGAACAACAGTATCTAACGCGTGTATCTCACAATGACAGATGCAGCAAAGGCGGCACAATTAAGTTTTTTGCACTAAATAGGTGTTTTTTTATAGCAGAATAATAGAACAACAGTATCTAAAGGGTGTATCTCACTCGTACAGATGCAGACAAGGCCTCAAATTAAGATTTTTGCCCCAAATGGGTGTTTTTTTAATACCAGAATAGCACAGCAGTATCTAAAGTTTGTATCTCATACTGACACAAGCAGACAAGGCCGCAAATTAAGTATTTTGCCCAAAATTTGTGTTTTTATAATACCAGAATAGCACAGCAGTATCTAAAGCGTGTATCTCACACTGACAGATGCAGACAAGGCCGCAAATTAAGTATTTTGCCAAAAAGGGTTTTTTTTAAAAAATTATAGGTGTATTTCTAGCTTAAAGAGGACCTTTCACTACAATTAAAAATCTAAACTAAGCGTACAGACATGGAGAGCGGCGCCCAGGGATCTCCCTGCACTTACTATTATCCCTGGGCACCGCTCCGTTCTCCCGGTATAGGCTCCGGTATCTTCATATGTTCGGCTCAACTGGGTGGAGCCTGCCGGCGTCACCTTCTCCCAGGCTGGAGAGCTGGCCAATTGCAGCGCTCAGCTCATAGCCTGAGAGTTTTTTTTTTTTCTCAGGCTATAAGCTGAGCGCTGAGATTGGCCAGCGCTCCAGCCTGGGAGAAGGAGACGCCGGCAGGCTCCACCCAGTTGAGCCGAACATATGAAGATACCGGAGCCTATACCGGGAGAACGGAGCTGCCAATAGGGTCAATAGTAAGTGCAGGGAGATCCCTGGGCGCTGCTCTCCATGTCTGTATGCTTAGTTTAGATGTTTAATTGCAGTGAAAGGTCCTCTTTAACCACTTCCCATCTGGGCCCTTTGCCCCCTTCCTGACCAGGCCAAATTTAGCAAAACTGACATATCTCACTTTATGTGGTAATAACTTTGGAACGCCTTTATTTATCCAAGTCATTCAGAGATCGTTTTCTCGTGACACATTGTACTTCATGATAGTCATAAATTTGAGTCAAAATATTTCACCTTTATTTATGAAAAAATCCCAAATTTACCCAAAAATTGGAAAAATTCGCAATTTTCTAAATTTAAATTTCTCTGCTTTTAAAACAGAAAGTGATACCTCATAAAATATTTATTACTTAACATTCCCCATATGTCTACTTTATGTTGGCATCATTTTGGAAATGTCATTTTATTTTGTTAGGACGTTAGAAGGCTTAGAAGTTTAGAAGGAATTCTTCAAATTTTTAAGAAAATTGCCAAAATCCACTTTATAAGGACCAGTTCAGGTCTGAAGTCACTTTGTGGGGCCTACATAGTGGATACCCCCATAAATGACCCCATTGTAGAAACTACACCCCTCAAGGTATTCAAAACCGATTTTACAAACTTTGTTAACTCTTTAGGCGTTCCACAAGAATTAAAGGAAAATGGAGATCAAATTTTTAAATTTCACTTTTTTGGCAGATTTTCCATTTGAATCAATTTTTTTCTTTAACACATCGATGGTTAACAGCCAAACAAAACTCAATATTTATTACCCAGATTCTGCGGTTTACAGAAACACCCCACATGTGGTCATAAACTGCTGTATGGGCACACGGCAGGGCGCAGAAGAAAAGGAACTCCACATGGTTTTTAGATGCCATGTCCCATTTGAAGCCCCCTGATGCACCCTTACAGTAGAAACTCCCAAGAAGTGACCCCATTTTGGAAACTAGGGGATAAGGTGCCAGTTTTATTAGTACTATTTTTGGGTACATATGATTTTTTGATCATTCATTATAACACTTTATGGGGCAAGGTGACCAACAAATTGGTTGTTTTAGCACAGTTTCTATTTATTTATTTTTACAGCGTTCACCTGAGGGGTTCAGTCAAGTGACATTTTTATAGAGCAGATTGTTACGGACGTGGCGATACCTAATATGTATACTTTTTCTCATTTATTAAAGTTTTACACAATAATAGCATTTTTGAAACAAAAAAATTATGTTTTAATGTGTCCATGTTCTGAGAGCTATAGTTTTTTTATTTTTTGAGAGATTTTCTTATGTAGGGGCTCATTTTTTGCGGGATGAGGTGACGGTTTTATTGGTACTATTTTGTGGGACATACGCGTTTTTGATCACTTGGTGTTGCACCTTTTGTGATGCAAGGTGACAAAAATTGCTTGTTTTGACAGTTTTTTTTTTTTTTTTACGGTGTTCACCCGAGGGGTTAGGTCATGTGATATTTTTATAGAGCTGGTTTATACGGACGCGGCGATACCTAATATGTATACTTTTTTTTATTTTTTCTATTTTTAACTTTTTTTTTTCATTCCTTACTTGGGGACTTTTTTTTTTTTTACATGTGAAACTTTTTTTTATTTTTTTATTTTCAACCTTTTATTTTTATTTTTTTTATTTTACACTTTTCGTCCCCCATAAGGTCATACAAGACCTCTGGGGGACATTTACTTCACTTTTTCTTTTTTTTTTTCACTGTTGATTTCTCCTGTAACTGGGGCTGACATAGTAGCCCCAGTTACAGGACAAATGCACCCCTATAGAGGCTGTACAGCAGCAATCCAGCGCTATACAGCCTCAGAGCAGGGCCGATCGAGGTCTCTGAGAGACCTCACACAGCCCCTTCACACTCCGGTCACGGCGGTCACATGACCGCCGGGCCGGAACAGGAAGAGCACAGCGCTTCCTTCTCTGCAGACACAGCGCTCGGTGAGCGCTGTGTCTGCAGCGATCGTGAAGGCAGGGACACCTGGGAACTGTCCCTGCCTTGTCTTAGGGTTGCCCTGCTGTCACTGACAGCGGGCAACCCGATCAGCAGCTGCACGATTAGCGTGCAGCTGCTATTTCTGACAGGACATTTTAAAACGTGCTGTCAGAAATAGACGTCCACCCATAGGACGTTTATAGTCTATGGGCGGACGTGAGGCGGTTAAATTGCACACTGACTAATGCGGCATAGGCCCCAGATGGAGGATATTGCCAAAAATGTGTGTTTTTTGAAACCCAGAAAATTATTGATTTATTTTAACCCCTTAGGGACCCATGACGTATCGGTACGGCATGGTTCCCGACTCCTTAAGGACCCATGACGTACCGGTACGTCATGTGTTGTTCCGATCACTGCCGCCAGGCGGGCGGTGATCGGAACAAGGTGCCTGCTCAAATCATTGAGCAGGCACCTCGGCTAAATGCGTGGGGGGTCCTGTGATCGCTGCAAACCGCAGGTCAATTCAGACCTGCGGTTTGCGTCTTTTACCTGGTGCGGCAGCGGTGGTCGGCTGTGCCATCGGGTCCCCATGAGGCTGTTGGGGGGACCCGATGGCATGGAAGGCAGCGTGATGCCTAAGGAAGGCATCGCGCTGCCTTCCGGTGAAGAGCCTGTGAGATCCAGCTCCCTGGATCTCACAGGCCGGAAGCTGTATGAGTAATACACACTGACTTTTTGATCGCTTGCTATTACACTTTTTGTGATGCATTGGCTGTATTATTCATACAGCCAATGCATTCCAATACAGAAGTATTGGAATGCATTGTAAAGGATTAGACCCCCAAAAGTTCAAGTCCCAAAGTGGGACAAAAAATAAAGTGAAAAAAAAGTTGAAAAAATAAAGTTCCCCCCCCAAAAAAATTAAAAGTTTTAAGTAAAAATAAAAAAAAGTCATTTTCCCCAAATAAAGTAAAAAAAAAATTGGTAAAAAACAGGCAAAAAAAAAAAGTATACATATTAGGTATCACCGCGTCCGTATCGACTGGCTCTATAAACCTATCACATGACCTAACCCCTCAGATGAACACCGTAAAAAATAAAAAATAAAAACTGTGCTAAATAAACAATTTTTTGGCACCTTACATCACAAAAAGTGTAATAGCAAGCGATCAAAAAGTCACACACACCCCAAAATAGTGCCAATAAAACCGTCATCTCATCCCGCAAAAATCATACTCTACCCAAGGTAATCGCCCAAAAACTGAAAAAATTATGGCTCTCAGACTATGGAAACACTAAAACATGATTTTTTTTGCTTCAAAAAAGAAATCATTGTGTAAAACTTACATAAATAAAAAAAGTAAGCATATTAGGTATCGCCGCATCCGTGACAACCTGGTCTATAAAAATATCACATGATCTAACCTGTCAGATGAATGTTGTAAATAACAAAAAATTAAAACGGTGCCAAAACAGCTATTTCTTGTTATCTTGCCTCACAAAAAGTGTAACATAGAGCAACCAAAAATCATATGTACCCTAAACTAGTACCAAAAAACCAGTCCAGCAAAATCTGCCTTCCAAAAACTGTATGGCATTCCTTTCCTTCTGCACCCTGCCGTTTGCCCGTACAGTAGTTTACGACCACATATGGGGTGTTTCTGTAAACTACAGACTCAGGGCCATAAATATTGAGTTTGGTTTGGCTGTTAACCCTTGCTTTGTAACTGGAAAAAAAATATTAAAATGGAAAATCTGCCCAAAAAGTGAAATTTTGAAATTGCATCTCTATTTTCCATTAATTCTTGTGGAACACCTAAAGGGTTAACGATGTTTGTAAAATCAGTTTTGAATACCTTGAGGGGGGTAGTTTCTTAGATGGGGTCACTTTTATGGAGTTTCTACTCTAGGGGTGCATCAGGGGGCTTCAAATGGGACATGGTGTAAAAAAAACAGTCCAGCAAAACCTGCCTTCCAAAAACCGTATGGCATTCCTTTCCTTCTGCGCCCTGCCGTGTGCCCGTACAGTGGTTTACGACCACATATGGGGTGTTACTGTAAACTACAGAATCAGGGCCATAAATATTGAGTTTGGTTTGACTGTTAACCCTTGCTTTGTAACTGGAAAAAAATTATTAAAATGGAAAATCTGCTAAAAAAGTGAAATTTTGAAATTGTATCTCTATTTTCCATGAATTCTTGTGGAACACCTAAAGGGTTAACGATGTTTGTAAAATCAGTTTTGAATACCTTGAGGGGTGTAGTTTATAGAATGGGGTCATTTTTGGGTGGTTTCTATTATGTAATCCTCGCAATGTGACTTCAGACCTGAATTGGTCCCTAAAAATTGGGTTTTTGAAAATTTCTGAAAAATTTCAAGATTTGCTTCAAAATTTCTAAGCCTTGTAACATCCCCAAAAATAAAATATCATTCCCAAAATGATCCAAACATGAAGTAGACATATGGGGAATGTATAGTATCAACTATTTTTGGAGGTATTACTATGTATTATTTTATAAATAAAAATGAATTTTTTTTACTTCATTTTACCAGTGTCATGAAGTACAATATGTGACGAAAAAACTATCTCAGAATGGCCTGGATAAGTCAAAGCGTTTTAAAGTTATCAGCACTTAAAGTGACACTGGTCAGATTTGCAAAAAATGGCCAAGTCCTTAAGGTGAAATAGGGCTGAATCCTTAAGGGGTTAAGCTTGTTTTAACAATAACAGATGCAGCAAAGGCTGCAATATTAAGTACTTTGCCCAAAATTTTTTTTTTTTATAACAGAATATGACAGCAGTATATAACGATTGAATTTCACACGTACAGATGCAGACAAGACCGCAAATTAAGTATCTTGCCCAAAATGGGTGTTTTTTGAATAACAAAATATGATTGGCAGTATATAACGCTTGAATTCCACACGTACCGATGCAGCAAGTGCTGTAAAATTTAGTATTTTGCCCAAAAAGGGTGTTTTTTAAAACCTAGAATATTATAGCTGTATTTCTAGCTTAAATTGCAAACTGACTAATACGGCAGAGACCCCAGATGGAGGGTATTGCCAAAAATGGGTGTTTTTTAAAACCCAGAAAATTATTGAAGTATTTCAAGCTTGTTTTAACAATAGCAGATGCAGCAAAGGCTGCAATATTATGTACTTTGCCCAAAAAGGGTGTTTATTTTTAATAACAGAATATGACAGCAGTATATAACACTTGAATTTCACACTGACAGATGCAGATAAGGCCGCAAATTAAGTATTTTGCCCAAAAAGGTTGTTTTTAGAATAACAGAATATGACAGCAGTATATAACGCTTGAATTTCACACGTACAGATGCAGCAAGTGCTGTAAAATGTAGTATTTTGCCCAAAAAGGGTGTTTTTTAAAACCTAGAAAATTATAGCTGTATTTCTAGCTTAAATTGCACACTGACTAATGCAGCAGAGGCCCCAGATGGAGGGTATTGCCAAAAATGGGTGGTTTTTTAATAACAGAATATGACAGCAGTATATATCTCTTGAATTTCACACATACAGATGCAGAAAGGGCTGTAAAATGGAGTATTTAGCCCAAAAAGGGTGTTTTTTAAAACCCAGAAAACTATAGGTGTATTTCTAGATTAAATTGCACACTGACTAATGCGGCAGAGACCCCAGATGGAGGGTATTGCCAAAAATGGGTGTTTTTTAAAACCCAGAAAATTATTGAAGTATTTCAAGCTTGTTTTAACAATAACAGATGCAGCAAAGGCTTCAATATTAAGTACTTTGCCCAAAAAGGGTGATTTTTTACTAACAGAATATGACAGCAGTATATAACACTTGAATTTCACACTGACAGATGCAGACAAGACCGCAAATTAAGTATTTTGCCCAAAAATTTAGTTTTTTTAATAACAGAATACGACAGCAGTATATTACGCTTGAATTTCACACATACAGATGCAGCAAGGGCTGAAAAATTGAGTATTTTGCCCAAAAAGGGTGTTTTTTTAAAACCCAGAAAAATATAGCTGTATTTCTATCTTAAATTGCACACTGACTAATGCGGCAATGGCCCAAGATGGAGAGTATTGCCAAAAATTGGTGTTTTTTAAAACCCAGAATATTATTAAAGTATTTTCAAGCTTGTTTTTAACAATCACAGATGCAGCAAAGGCTGCAATATTAAGTACTTTGCCCAAAATGGGTGTTTTTTTTTGTAACAGAATATGACAGCACAATATATATCGCTTGCCCAAAAAGGTTGTTTTTAGAATAACAGAATATGACAGCAGTATATAACGCTTGAATTTCACACTGACAGATGCAGAAAGGGCTGTAAAATTGAGTTTTTTGCCCAAAAAGGGTGTTTCTTAAAACCCAGAAAATTATTGCTGTATTTCTAGCTTAAATTGCACACTGACAAATGCTGCAAAGGCACCAGATGTAGGATATTGCCAAAAATGGGTGTTTTTGCAAACCCAGATTATTATTGCAGTATTTCAAGCTTGGATTTGAATGTTACAAAAGCACATATGCTGTGCTGGTGCACTGAGCTTGCATAAAATGGCCGCCGCCACCCACCTAACTAACCGATGGATAAAAGTTATTTTTCTGTGTCACTGGGCTCAGGGCAGGGTAAAAAGATTGTGCACTGCACCCACAAAACTAAATCTAGGTACATCGCTGAGTTAACAAGCACTTTTGATTAAAGATTCTTTCCTATTCTCTCCCTCACAGCAACAGCATCCTCTCGCTACACTAGTAACAGCAGAGTGACGTGCAGCGCTACGTGACTTCAGCTTGTATAGAGGCTGGGTCACATGCTGCACTGGACAATCACAGCCATGCCATTAGTAGGCATGGCTGTGATGGCTTCTAAGGGCACAGAGTTAAACACTTGTTGACTGGCTGCTCTGCAGCCTTTCAAAAAGCACCATAAAATAACCGAACACCGAACCCGAACTTTTACTGAAATGTTTGGGTCCGGGGTCCAAAAATCCTAAAGTTCAGTACGAACCCGAACTTTAAAGTTCGCTCAACCCTACTCTTGATCCCTGTGAAAATTTGACACCACCTTGGGAAGGAACCCCGGGTCCAGTCTAAGCACTATCCTATCTTCCAAGATTCTAAGATAAGGTTCTCTAATCGAGATGGCCTGGATCTCACCCAGCCTTCTTGCAGACGTGATCGCAATTAGAAAAGTCTTGCTTTTTTTATGTCTTGAAAGATAGGAATTTGAGCGGACAGTCTACCAGAGGTTCAAATGGACTTATTGTTAGTCCATTTAAAACCGTATTAAGGTTCCAGGAAGGGACTCGTGTTTTCGAAGTGGACCTCAGTCTAGATGCTGCTCTCATGAACTTCCTGATCCATCTATGATTGGCTAAGTCTGAATCAAAGAAGCAGCTGAGTGCCGATACTTGCACTTTTAGTGTAGCGGGTCTGAGGCCTAATTCTAATCCTTGTTGAAGAAGTATCCAAAATTTCAAGTAGATAGTCACTTTTTTTTCCTACTGGACCTGAGAGGGGTTATGACCTTGTCTGAAAGGCCTTGGCGCCTCAGTATCTCGACTTCAGGATCCAAGCTGTCAGTCTTAAGAATTCTGGGTGAGGCTGTAGGATGGGACCTTGATGTAGAAGGTCCTTCCTGAGTGGAAGAGTCCAAGGGCTGGAGATTGAAAGTCTTTTGAGGGAGTAGAACCAACTTCTTTTGGGCCAAAAGGGGGTTATCAGGTTGACTGTGAAGCTCTTTTGTTGGATTTTCTGAATCACCCTTGGAATTATCGGTATTGGTGGAAACGCATAACATAGACTGCAGTCACATGTTACGGCAAAAGCATCTCTCGCCCAAGGATTGCCGCTGGGATCCAGGGAACAGAATTGCTTCACCTGTCTGTTGTCTTTTGACGCAAACAAGTCTATGTCTGGAGTCTCCCATCTGTCGACTATCATTTCGAAGACCTACAGATTTAGGGACCATTCTGTTTGGTCTATTGTGCGTCGGCTTCGATAGTCAGCTTCCTAATTCAGAGATCCTTTGAGATGGGTGGCTGAGATAGACTTTAAATTTTTTCATGCAGAGTAGAAAATTTAAAAAGTGTCCAGCAGTATTGATCCCTTTCAAACATAACTTTTACTTACCGTATTCATCTTATATAAAATAATACCACCGTAGTGGTTCACCAGTGAAGATTAGTGAGACAAACGACAATAACAAACAATAATAGATGCTTCTGGGAGCCTTCCTTAGATATATCAAGTGGTGAGTGAACACAGGGCAGCTAAGGGGAGCAGTAGGTAAATCTGACCTGTCCCTTTCGCTCACCCTGTCTATTTCCTCAGCCCAGGGACATCCCCTGATGGTGGAGACTCCCTGTCCTCATGCCTGGGCTGACTGCCCTGCGTTTACCCTCCTCTCAAAAAATATATATAATAAAAAATATTTGACACAGCTCCCCAGAAGCTGACGGGTGATACTCTGTGTCCTAGGTAAAAAATTACCAACATGGACACTAATGGATAAAACAAGACCAAATGGTATTTATAAATAGGTGAACAAATATATGTATTGCCTATAGAAATGAGGAACCAGACACTAGGGCATCAAAAGCTGTGTATACCCAGGCTAGTTCATATAACCCCGCACTGAGGCATCAAAGCTGTGCATTCCCAGGCTGGTTCATGTAACCCCTACGCGTTTCCCCTATTACTAGGTTCATCAGGGGGCATTCACGGTCAAGGGTACAACCGTCATCAAATACAGATATATGAGATATACTTATGATATAGTGGAGGAAACAGGATCAGAGACGCAGACGATAATGTGCATAGGGCCAAGGGACCAATTGATATGTCCCACCTGTGGAGAATAAAGGCACTATCAGGTTGAGTGCTAGATATAACATATATTGCATACCCTCCTACATCTCAGCA
This sequence comes from Bufo bufo, assembly GCF_905171765.1. Lineage (NCBI taxonomy): Eukaryota > Metazoa > Chordata > Amphibia > Anura > Bufonidae > Bufo > Bufo bufo. Next base: position 255,027,710 of record NC_053391.1, on the reverse strand, counting down.
CTTACTTCGTGTCCTAGGCAATCAGGAAGCTCAGGGGGACGGCAATGGGGAGCCCTTGTGCCCCCACCTATGCTAACCTCTTCCTGGGCTGGTGGGAGGACACATGCGTGTTTCCAGATGATGTGACTTGGTGGTCTGACAAGATCACCTTCTGGAGACGCTATATAGATGACATCTTTGTGATTTGGAAGGGTGGGTCAGAGGAACTCAGAGAGTTTGTCGGGTCCCTCAATGGCAACGATATTGGTTTGCGGTTTACCTTTGAGTTCGACCTCTATACAATTCCCTTCCTTGATGTACGGATAACCAGGGAGGGTGATAGACTGATTGCAGATATGTATAGAAAGGAAACCGCAACCAACTCTTTGCTACATTGGGAGAGTCATCACCCGACACCTCTTAAACGTGGTATACCGAGGGGCCAATACCTGAGGACCCGGAGAAATTGCTCTGAGGGTGAAGCGTTCTACAGTGAGGCCAAGAAGCTACAGACGAGATTTAGGGAGAGGGGCTACCCTCAGACGGTTCTTGGGGGCGCGTTCCAGAATGCCGTAGGTAGGGAACGTACCGAGCTCCTCATACCTAAACCTAAGGCACAGAGTGGACAACAACCAATACGCCTGATATCTATGTTTGACTCAGCAAACACGGAGGTAATGGCAGTTTTGAAAAGGTACTGGCCCATCCTACATATGGACCCGGACCTTAGGAGTGTACTCACTAAACAACCAAGTGTTACATATAGGAGGGGGAGGAGTTTAAGAGACCGCCTTGTCCACAGCCACTACACTACAACAAGTGGAGTGGGGACCTGGCTGGACCGCAAGCCTTGCGGTATGTTCAAATGCGGCTCTTGTAAAGCCTGTGCCTTTATCTCTACTGCAAAATCCATTACCTGCTCAGTCACTGGTCAAGCCTATCAAATTAGAGATTTTTACAACTGTAGGAGCAAGGGTGCGGTATATATATGCCAGTGCCCTTGCCCTATGGATTATATAGGCAAGACCATCAGAGAGGTCAGGCGACGGATTTGTGAACATGTGAACGACGTGGTTAAGAAAAAGATCACACCAGTCGCATCACATGTGATCGATATCCATGATGGTGATCCCAGTTGCCTGAGGTTTTCGATCCTAGAAACCATCCCACTGTCACCTAGGGGTGGGGACTGGGATCGGAAAATCCTCCAGAAAGAGTGCGTCTGGGATCACCGCTTTAAATCCCAGGCACCACTTGGGATCAATGAAAGACTCACTTTTTCTTGTTTTTTGTAATCTGCGGGGGTGGCTATGTGTTTATCCCTTCATCCCTCTGATCAAAAATAGCGCTACTCAGTGACTTCATTTTAGCCATGATGAAATGATTAGGATACGTTCTGTATCCAGAAACTGCACGTGAAAAATCTTATGTGCATTAGGTGTCACCTATTGACTAGGCAATACACCTTAGTGAAAACTAATGAAATGGACGTTTGCATATCATTCTCACACCTAACCCCCCTGCCCCCTACTAGCTGTTTCCTTTTTGAACATGATATCCACACATCGGATCGCCGCTGCAAGTCTATGCTGCTTATATATCTATTTACGATGTAGCTAGATCCATGGGGCCGCCCCCTATGACATAGTACCTGATGCCTTCTGAATGGGACGGCTAAACCGGATGTGACGCGATTATGCGTTTCACGAGACCGGATGTGGCCGCTCTATGCGTTCCATATGACGGCGCAGGAAGTGACGTATCAGAAGGCACAGGAAGTGACGTACCATCATGGGGACCGGAAGGAATCTGTATGCGGCTCACGGACCGGCAATGACGCAGACTGTGGCGTCTCATTTCCGGTAGTGACTCACCTGACATGGCAATCAGCGCCGAATTTGAACAGCTGGTAAGGGGGTATTTAGGGAAACCAGAGTGAGTGTGAGTAGTGGGAGGAACGGGACGCTACTGGGACGCAGCCTAAATGTAAGTAAGGACCGTATAGTTAGCACTGGCAAATGAACATCTTGGCATGGAGTATGCCTTATATTATTTGAAAACTTCTTTGTTTACAGCTTTCTGGGTAAAGTACTGGCCCTTATCTCGTTGGGCCCTTTAGCTTCCTGATTGCCTAGGACACGAAGTAAGTGCTGAGATGTAGGAGGGTATGCAATATATGTTATATCTAGCACTCAACCTGATAGTGCCTTTATTCTCCACAGGTGGGACATATCAATTGGTCCCTTGGCCCTATGCACATTATCGTCTGCGTCTCTGATCCTGTTTCCTCCACTATATCATAAGTATATCTCATATATCTGTATTTGATGACGGTTGTACCCTTGACCGTGAATGCCCCCTGATGAACCTAGTAATAGGGGAAACGCGTAGGGGTTACATGAACCAGCCTGGGAATGCACAGCTTTGATGCCTCAGTGCGGGGTTATATGAACTAGCCTGGGTATACACAGCTTTTGATGCCCTAGTGTCTGGTTCCTCATTTCTATAGGCAATACATATATTTGTTCACCTATTTATAAATACCATTTGGTCTTGTTTTATCCATTGGTGTCCATGTTGGTAATTTTTTACCTAGGACACAGAGTATCACCCGTCAGCTTCTGGGGAGCTGTGTCAAATATTTTTTATTATATATATTTTTTGAGAGGAGGGTAAACGCAGGGCAGTCAGCCCAGGCACGAGGACAGGGAGTCTCCACCATCAGGGGACGTCCCTGGGCTGAGGAAATAGACAGGGTGAGCGAAAGGGACAGGTCAGATTTACCTACTGCTCCCCTTAGCTGCCCTGTGTTCACTCACCACTTGATATATCTAAGGAAGGCTCCCAGAAGCATCTATTATTGTTTGTTATTGTCGTTTGTCTCACTAATCTTCACTGGTGAACCACTACGGTGGTATTATTTTATATAAGATGAATAAGTAAAAGTTATGTTTGAAAGGGATCAATACTGCTGGACACTTTTTGACTTTATGATCCTTCTGTACCATATTGATATTGATTTAGCTGGACAGAGTAGAAAATTTTGTTTGATAGGCCCAGAAGTTTCCTTGATTTCGTTCCTCCTTGATGTGAGAGGTAAGCCACTGTCGTTGTGTTGTCTGAAAGGACCCTCAGGTGATGATCCTGAAGAATATCTCTTGCCCTGTTTAGGGATTCCCATACCACACTCAGTTCCCTGAAGTTTGAGGACTTGCTGCTCCCTGGTAGGGGCCAGGAACTTTGGTCATAAAGGTCCCCAATTTTTGCTCCCCAGCCCGACAGGCTTGCATCCGACTTGATCTGAATATAAGATGATTTTCTCCAGACTACCCCTTGTTAGAAGTTATTGTCTATTTTCCACCAGCACAGGGAAGTCTTCACAGAACCTAGAATGGGAACCCTCCAATTCAGGGACTTTTGTTGCTTGTCCCATATTCCCAGAATCCAGGATTGTATGGAGCGGAAATGAAACTGACTCCATGTCACTGAGGGAATTCAAGCAGTCAGCGTCCCCAACAAACTCATTGCTTGTCTTATAGAACAGATCTTCCTTCTCTGGAAGGATTTGACTTTCTCCTTCAAGGACTGGATCTTCTGGTCTGGAGGTAGAAAGGTAGTCTGTGCTCGAGATTCCAGGATGACTCCCAGGAATCGTACGCTGGTTGATGGTTGTATAAAGGATTTTTCTGGATTGATAATCCAGCCCAGTTCCTCCAGAATGGATAAAAAGATGTTTAAATCTGTTAATAACCAGGCTACTGTGTCTCCCACTAGTAAGTATAATATTTCAAATGACCCACTGTACCCAGGAGGTCAAATATAATGTTTCAATAGTCTGAGACTATAATTTCCTGTTTCTGGTCTTTGTATTTAAAATATAACTTTTATTCTTACTTAATTAAACAATACATTGCCACGAAAAACATAAAGTGAAAATTTAGGGCTCCTATGTTTGGGGCTAAGGGTATGATGTCTCTACTTTATTGGTAGGTCAGAGGATATTACTGCATATCTCTCTGACAATAGGGTGTAGTCTATATCAAGTATTTTTGTGTCTGCAATGTCAACTGACACCAGCCACTATCGTCTGGACTACACTCTATTAGCTAGTTACCCTGTGAGAGGTGCTCTTTAAATCGTATCTGACCCCTTCTAGGAGTCTCTTAGTAGCTGTGCTACTGGCACTTCAATTCTATCTGCGCCGCCCCTATTATTTGATTATTTACTTATTTGCCCTGCCATAATTCTTAAAAAGTATTAAAGATGCAGCTCCCCCGACATGTTTCACCGCTATATGCAGCGTCTTCAGGGGAAATGGAGCTACTTTTAACACGAGCGTTTGCTATGGGAGGTCCTTTATACCCGTAGGGCGGATCTCACCTTTTGGTAGCCTGTAAGAGTTACATCTCGTGATGAATAATATCTGTTTGGGCCAATCGTATCCATCTCTTGGGTCACGATGTAAGATTTATAGGCAAATCGGATAGTTTGTTTCACGCCTGCGTCCGGAACTTAGATATTTTCGGCTTTAATGATTGAGCGCGCATGCGTCAGAACTTAGAAAATATTGCGTCTGTGTCTGAAAGTTTAAGAGCGCATGCGCTAGAGCTTAGAGAGTTTCTGTTTCGTGCCTGCGTCCGAAACTTAGGTATTTTTGGCTTCAGGGATTGAACGCGCATGCGTCAAAACTTAGAGAATACGCGTCTGCGTCTAAGAGTCAAGGGCGCATGTGCTAGCACTTAGAGAAATTTTTGTTTCGCGCCTGTATCCGACGCTTAGGCATTTTCAGCTTCAGGGATTGAGCGCGCATGCGTCAAAACTTTGAGAATATCGCATCTGCGTCTAAAGGTTAGAAGCGCATGCGCTGAGACTTGGAGAATTTTTCACGTTAGTCAAGGTAGGCTTTGCGCATGCGCTAAGACTTTATTTCGGGAAGCAAGCGCTCTCAATATGCGCAGGCGTCACGAAAGATAGATTTTCGTGCCTGCATTCAAAGAGGCTAGGCGCGCATGCGTCCGGACTTGTGTTCAGGGAACTGACCCAAAATCAGTGTGCACACGCGTCAGGAGGTTTTCTCGATTATACTTGTTCGGGGTGCCTGCGCAACTACTTAGTGATTATTCCCCTCTTCAGGGTATGTTATCGCGCCTGCATCAAAAGAACCTAGGTGCGTGTGTGCTGGAACTTAGAAAGTTTAATTCCAAATAGTCAGTACACATGCGTTCAGACTTTGTTCAGAAGCCGGGTAAGTATCAGAAGATTTTCCAGATTACAATTGTTCGGGGCGCCTGCGCGGGTACTTAGTAATTTTTTTGCTAGGGATCGACCGATATAAAATTTTTAGGGCCGATATACAGATACCGATAATTTATACCGATATTCTGTGAATTTTCATTTTTAAAAAAAAAATAAAAAATCCTACACAAATCTGCTGAAAATTAATATGTTTATTGTTAATGTGTATTTTTTTTTTTTGCAAATCTTTCTTTCATTTATAATTAATATTTTGGTGTTGTTTTTTTTTTTTACAAACTTTTAGCCACCTTAGGGACTAGAACCCTTGTCCTATTCACCCTGATAGATCTCTATCAGGGTGAATAGGATCTCACACTCTCCCTGCTGCTCTGTGCTTTGTGCTTTGTGCACACAGCAGCGTAAAGCTTACCATGGTAGCCAGGGCTTCAATAGCGTTCTGGCTGCCATGGTAACCAATCGGAGCCCCAGGCTTACACTGCTGGGGCTCCGATCGGAGGAGGAGGGGAGAGGGGACCCTGTGGCCACTGCCACCAATGATTAATGGTGGTGGGGGGTGGGCGCACTGCGCCACCAATGTTTTTAATACGGGGGTGGGGGTGGTGGGCGCACTGCGCCACCAATGATTAATACTGGGGGGGCTTGGGGGGGGCGCACTTCGCCACCAATGAATAATACTGGGGGTTTGGGGGGGCGCTCTGCGCCACCAATGAAGATAAATCTCTCATTTATTCATATACAGGAGGCAGGAGCTGGCTGCAGAATCACATAGCCGGCTCCCGACCTCTATGAGCAGTAGCTGCTAACCGCGGCACCTGAGAGGTTAACTACCGCAGATCGCAGCTACCGCTCATAGAGGTCGGGAGCCGGCTATGTGATTCTGCAGCCAGCTCTCGTCTCCTATTCAATTTGAATGAATGAGTAAGTTAACATCATTGGTGGCGCAGTGGCCACAGCCCCTCCCCTCCTCTTCCCATCTGCCTCTTCATTGGCGACAGCAGCCTCACAGGGGGAGGGAGACACTGCTTCCTTCTCCCCTGTGCTGCTGAGGGAACACAGAGAGTGCTGAGATCAGCGCGATCTGTGTTCCCCATACTTTATCGGAATATCGGCAAAATAGATGCCGATACCGATAACTGTCAAAATCCTGAATATCGCCCAATAATATTGGTAAAACTGATAATCGGTCGATCCCTAATTATTGCCCTATGTTTTCCTGAGCATTTTCGTTTTTATTGGTAATATCTTTACTTTATTAAATAGAGAGAGAAAAAAGATAAACCCATCAGTTGCACTATAAAATTATGGGGGAGCCCGTGGGATTCAACACCATGACTGAAGGGTCATCTCCTTCTTACCTGTCATATAAATGCTGTGAAGGTAAAACCTTCATTTAGACCAGTTGGACTCATGGTGTTGAGTCTCTGGATCCATCGTGCTTCACTCTGCAAAAGCCTCTTATCAAGATTGCCTCCTCTCGGGCCCATATTTAACTTCTCAATACCCCAGAAGCGTAGGACTGATGTATTGTTTTCATGTACATATTTTATATGTCTTGCGATCGGTGTGTCTTTACCGGTTTCTATTGAGCTTAAATGGCCTGATATACGGCGTCTCAATTCCTGCATGGTTTTGCCCACATATAGTCTGGGGCATGGGCAGGATGCTATATATATCACTCCTTGTGTTTTGCATGTGATCAATTGTCTGATCTCATATTTTTTCTTATCATCGGGGTTTACAATTTTTTTTATCCGCCGGATATATTTACAAAAGGAGCAATCTCCACAGGGTGTTGACCCACAATATTTTCCTCTAATTGAGATGTTTTCTGTTCCTTTCTCTTTCAGGCGGCTATGCACTAGTTGATCTTTCAAATTTGGGCCTCTCCTATAAGTTATTCTGGGATTGACGGTAAGTACTGTTTTAAGATCTCTATCTGTCTGGATGATATGCCAGTATCTTTCCAATATACTATATATTTCTCTATTGTACCCGTCAAAGGTTCCTATACACCGAATGATCTCATTCAATTTAGGGGGGGTTGTTTTAAGTAGATCCTCTCTATTTGTATTTTTCGCTCTATTGTAGGCTCTTTTTAAAGGGGCTGCAGGGTAGTCCCTTTTCTTAAATCTCTCGAGAAGATATCTACTTTCTCTTTCAAAGGTTGCCTCATTAGAGCAATTCCTCGAGCCCTCAAATATTGACCCGTGGGTATTCCCCTCTTGAGTGGCGGTGGATGCCAACTCGTCCAGTGCAGGTAACTGTTTGTGGAGGTTGGTTTCCTGTATACCTCTGTATTAAGATGTCCATTTCCCATAATTTAGATTTTTAATCCTATATTGTTGTCATTTAGGACTTTGGTAAATTCCCTAAAAAGTGATTGTCCACCATCCCAAAAGATGAGAATGTCGTCTATATACCTGCCCCAAAATATAATGTGGCAGGTATATGACGACATCCCCTCCGTGAAAACTGTGTTATTTTCCCACCAACCTAAAAATTAATTTGCATAAATAGGGGCACAAGATGTCCCCATAGCGGTCCCATTAATCTGTTTGTAGAATTGTCCCTGGAAAATAAAAAAATTGTGCTCTAAAACAAATTCTAACATAGATAATACTAGGTGATTGTGTTGGTGAAAATTACTACTTTTGATGCTCAGAAATTGGTGAACTGCATTTAGGCCACCCACTAGTAAGAAATCGTCTAGGTATGGAACCAAAACTAGCTCTTTTTGTCTCAAATATGCAACCATCTCGAACCACCAGCTTGGTAAATACTCTGGGAGCAGAGGAAATCCTAAACGAAAGTGCTGTGAACTGAAAATGGTAAATGTTCCCTAGCTGATATCTTATGGCGAATCTTAGGAATTTTTGTGAATTGTGGTGGATCGGATTTGATAGTACGCATCTTTTAAGTCCACTGTACACACATCATTGCTTATCTCCTGGCTTGTTTTGGGGATTAAGGAGAAACCCTTTACCCCTTCCCCTCTTTAGGGTAACTCCAGCGTCCTGACTTTCCTTTCCCCCATAGGATCTATCCTGGCCTGAAAAGGAACAAAAGGGAATTCTCCTCCTGTATGGTCTCTCCCCAGGAAAGCCCTTCTTCTTATCTGACGCCTTTTCCAGAATCTTGTCTAAGGGTACTTTCACACTAGCGTTTTTCTTTTCCGGCATAGAATTCCGTCACAGGGGCTCTATACCGCAAAAGAACCGATCAGTTTTATCCCCTGCATTCTGAATGGAGAGTAATCCATTCAGGATGCATCAGGATGTCTTCAGTTCAGTCATTTTGACTGATCAGGCAAAATAGAAAACCGTAGCATGCTACGGTTTTATCTCCCGCGAAAAAAACTGAAGACTTGCCTGAATGCCGGATCTGGCATTTTTTCCCATAGGAATGTATTAGTGCCGGATCCGGCATTCAGAATACCGGAATGCCGGATCCGCCCTTCCGGTCTGCGCATGCGCAGACTGAAAAAAAGGTGAAAAAAATAAATGCCGGATCCGTTTTGCCGGATGACACCGGAAAGACGGATCCGGCATTTCAATGCATTTTTTAGACTGATCAGGCATTTTTAAGACTGATAAGGATCCTGATCAGTCTTACTAATGCCATCAGTTGGCATACGTTTTGCCTGATCCGGCAGGCAGTTCCGGTGACGGAACTGCTTGCCGGATCTCTCTGCTGCAAGTGTGAAAGTACCCTAACACTGGGACACCTGAAAAGGCGATAGAACATAGTTTCATCTTTGAAGTCTTGTCACCCGACCACAATTTCATCCAAAGGGCTGTCACCGCCAGATCTCTGAGAAGTTCTGACAGACGTTCTTCAGTACCTCTTGCATGATGTTTTTTTGTTTTGGTTTCGTTTTGTCATCTCTCCTCCCTCTCCCAGCTGTCATCTATTAGCAGTGATCGCCTCCCTTTATATCCCCTCCCATACTGCTTCACTTTGCGGTTTATACCACTTCCTGGATTGTGCTCACTGCTAGATGTTGCAACTGCTGGTTCCTCAGATAAGTCTATTCCTTTATTTGTGTTTTCCTGTTGGCTTGATTCTAGGTGACCCTGACTCCCTCCGTGTTGAATGCAGGGAGCAGGTGGTCGTGTCCCCTCGCTATTATAGGGTTTTCAGGTGTTACTCAGTCTAGGTACGGGGGCATGCAAATTTCTATCATTAAGATCTTTGGGCTGAGCAGTCAGGGAGAGCTCGGGCTGAGCAGTCAGGGAGAGCTCTAGGGCTTTTGTAGGGCTCACCCATATGTCCCTTAGTTTGGGATCAAGTCAGTTGGATCTTTATTTGTGACTTCTAGTTTTTTGCATAACCATCTGTGACATTATAAACCGCCATAACCGTTTTAAAGCATGGATCCAGTTTCAGCCTTGATTGACCGCGTACAGGGTCTTTCACTGGAGGTAGCAGATCTCTGTAAAACTGTCTCTCAGTTTCAGGTGACCGGTTCTGCTTGCGTTCATGGAGTTTGTTCTGAGGCTAAGGTCTCGCTTCCGGATACGTTCTCAGGGGGTAGTGAGAATTTTGTTCGTTTTAGAGAGGCTTGCAAACTCCATTTTTGCCTACTTCCTCATTCCTCTGGTGATGAGGAACAGAGGGTGGGGATCATCCTCTCGCTGCTCAGGGATAACGCTCAGTCTTGGGCCTTTTCACTACCAGTGGGGGCACGGCCCCTCCGATCGGTGGATGAATTTTTTGTAGCCCTGGGTCAGATATATGATGATCCGGATCGTATTGCTCTGGCTGAATCTAAACTGCATCTTTTATGCCAGGGTAAACAGTCCGCAGACATATACTGTTCAGTATTTCGGAGATGGGCAGCTGATTCTGGTTGGAATGATGCTGCACTCCGAAGTCAATTTTGCCATGGTCTTTCAGAGGGATTGAAAGATGCATTTGCCTTTCATGAGAGACCTACCTCCTTGGAGTCTGCCAAGTCTCGGGCTGTTCGTATTGACAGGTGTCTTAGAGAGAGAGGAGAGATCACTCCTTCCTGTCATATTCAGTCCAAGGACAGTGGGGCGGCCTCATTCAGTGCGCAGGGGCCTCAGTCTCTCTCAATCCCCTCTGAGCAGGAGCCCATGCAGCTGGGTTTGCTTGCCTCTAACAATATAGGATTCAGCTCTCAGAGGAGGGTTTGTTTCTGTTGTGGAGGTATAAATCATTTGGCAAATGTTTGCCCCTCTAGGAGATTCAGGGAGTTTTTTGAGGGTAATAAAGAAACAAAAAGAAAAAAGTCCTGCAAAAACCTTCCATCTGTTACTATTGGCAAGGTTGATGCGGAAATTGAAGTTTTTCCATTTGCTTGTAGTTCCCGTTTTGTCCTACCTGCCAGGGTGGCGCTAGAGAGCAAGAACATTGTTTGTGAGATTTTTGTAGATAGTGGAGCAGCTGTCAATCTCATTGATAATCAATTTGCTATAACACATGGTTTCCAGGTATGCACTTTGGTAAAGGATATACCTGTTTTTGCTATCGATTCCGCTCCACTTTCTCAAAAATCGTTAAAGGGCATAGTTCACAATATCCGTTTGACTTTGGGTGATGCTCATGTTGAGGATGTGTCATGTTTTGTCCTAAGCGGATTACCTACTCCTCTAGTGTTGGGGCTACCCTGGCTCACTAAACATAACCACACCATTGATTGAAAAGCGAGGCAAATAAATGGTTGGAGTGACTTTTGCAGAGAGAATTGCCTCTCGACTTCTCTTTCAGAGGTTTCTACTAAGACTGTACCATCTTTTCTCTCTGAATTTTCAGATGTATTTTCAGAGAGTGGTGTCCAGGAGCTGCCCCCTCACCGGGAGTACGATTGCCCTATTAATCTCATCCCAGGCGCTAAGCTGCCTAAATCTCGTTTATACAATCTCTTTCAACCTGAAAGGGTCGCTATGCGTACTTATATCTCTGAGAGCCTTAGAAAGGGACACATCCGACCCTCGAAGTCACCTGTGGCAGCTGGTTTTTTTTTTGTTAAGAAAAAAGATGGTTCTTTAAGACCGTGTCTGGATTTCAGGGAGCTGAACAGTATCACAATTCGTGACCCTTATCCGCTTCCTCTGATCCCGAACCTGTTTAACCAGATTGTTGGGGCTAAGGTTTTTTCTAAGTTGGATTTAAGAGGGGCATACAACCTGGTCAGGGTCAGGGAAGGGGACGAATGGAAAACGGCCTTCAATACCCCTGAGGGCCATTTCGAGAATTTGGTTATGCCTTTTGGTTTGATGAATGGTCCAGCCGTCTTCCAACATTTTGTGAACAGCATTTTTTATCATTTAATGGGGAAATTTGTACTAGTGTATCTAGATGACATTTTGATTTTTTTCTCCTAATTTCAAAACTCATAGGGACCACCTACGTCAGGTCTTACTCATTCTGTGGGAGAATAAATTGTACGCTAAACTGGAAAAGTGTGTGTGTGCCGTTCCAGAAATTCTATTTCTGGGTTTTCTTCTCTCCGCTTCTGGTTTTCGCATGGACCCTGAGAAGGTCCGCGCCGTGCTTGATTGGGAGCTTCCTGAGAAGCCAATTATTACAGGAAGTTCATTTTGAATTATTCCTCTGTTGTTAAGCCACTCACTGACATGACTAAAAAGGAGGTAGATTTTTCCTTCAGGTCGGTAGATGCGCGTAAGGCCTTTTCTAGTATCAAAGAGAGTTTTGCTTCCGCTCCCATTTTGGTACAACCTGATGTCTCTCTGCCCTTCATTGTTGAGGTGGACGCTTCTGAGGTGGGTGTGGGTGCGGTCTTGTCTCAGGGTCCCTCTCCTGCCAAATGGCGACCGTGTGCCTTTTTCTCGAAGTAACTCTCCTCCGCAGAGAGAAATTACGATGTGGGAGATAGGGAGTTGTTGGCCATCCAATTAGCTTTTGAGGAATGGCGCCATTGGCTAGAGGGAGCCAGACACCCTATTACCGTGTTTACCGACCATAAGAATCTAGGCTACTTGGAGTCAGCCACGCGTTTGAACCCGAGACAGGCCAGATGGTCTTTTTTCTTTTCAAGGTTTAATTTTGTTGTCACGTTCCGCCCTGGGGTTAAGAATGTGAAGGCTGATGCTCTGTCACGTTGTTTTCCGGGAGGGGGGAACTTTGGCTGAAGGAGTGGTCGCCTCTGCTTTTTATCCTGAATTGGAGGCAGAGGTTCAGGCAGCCCAGGCAGAGGCTCCTGATCTTTGTCCTCCTGGGAGGTTGTTTGTGCCTCTCGCTTTACGACACAAGGTTTTTAAGGAGCACCACGATACTGTCCTTGCTGGGCACCCGGGGGGTAGAGCCACAGTGGATCTCATTGCTCGGAGATTCTGGTGGCGGGCTCTTCGTAGGACGGTTGAGGGTTTTGTGGCAGCCTGCGAGACCTGCGCTCGTGCCAAGGTCCCTCATTCACGGCCATCGGGTCCTCTCCTCCCGTTACCCATTCCTTTCCGTCTTGGACACATCTGTCCATGGACTTCATTACGGACCTGCCTCGTTCCTCGGGGAAAACTGTGATTCTGGTGGTGGTGGACCGTTTTAGCAAAATGGCACATTTCCTTCCTTTTCCTGGGTTACCCAATGCTAAAACGCTGGCGCAAGCATTTGTTGACCACATTGTCAAATTGCATGGCATTCCGTCAGACATAGTCTTTGATAGGGGCACGCAGTTTGTTTCCAGATTCTGGAAGGCTTTCTGTTCTCGCTTGGGGGTTCGGTTGTCATTCTCTTCTGCTTTTCACCCGCAGTCGAATGGCCAGACCGAGCGCTTCAATCAGAATCTGGAGACATATCTGCACTGTTTTGTGACAGAGAATCAGGAGGATTGGTGATCTTTTTTGTCCCTTGCTGAGTTTGCTTTAAATAACCGTCGCCAAGAGTCCTCTAATAAGTCACCATTTTTTGATGCATATGGGTTTCATCCGCAGTTTGGGGGTGTTTTCACCTTTCTATGTTCCTGCTCCTACAGAGGTCAGGGATCAATCTCATTGTGAGGCTGTCATGGTGATGAAATGGAAAAATTATACTCTGCTTAAAGCAACCGATAATTGTTCTCCTTTCACTTTCTAAATTGGAAAAGTGAAATATCCACTAAAATAAATCAATATCCATCACATATTTAGACCTCATGCACATGACTATGGGTGTTTAACGGTCCGCATTTTGTGAATCCGTGATTCTATTTTTAGTCCGTTGTGCATCTGTAGTTATTCTGCATTCCACATATCTGCAAAAATGGTCCTTTGTACCGTGTGACTCCTGTTTTTGCTGTCCGCAATAAAAAAGAATGCAGGAAATTTCACCCACAACCCCATGTAAATACATCCATATAAAGTTAAAGTCACATGATTACTCCAGTGCCATTGTCTCCTGCTTTCACAATGTGAAACGTTAGATTCCTCTGCTCAAACAGGATGTTCTCAGATAGAAGTGGCCACTGAGCTTAGAGTGTCACAGAGTGTCATCAGCAGGTTGCGAAAGAGATACAGACAGACTGGAAGAGTCACAGAAAGGTATAGAAGTGGCCACATCCCACACTGATGACTGCTTCATTGTGAACAATGCCCTGCGGAATCGGATGATCAATACCACACAACTCCAGGCACATTTAAGGGAGGTGAGAGGCACCCAAGTGTCAAGTCAGACCATTCAAAACCGTTTACATCACCATGGTCTGCGTGCTAGATGACCTGCAAGGGTACCTGACCACACCACCAGGCACAGGTGCCATCATCTTACATGGGCCAGGGAGCATCTAAGCTGAATGAGGGGCTAGTGGGCCTCAGTGTTTCACTGATGAAAGTCGATTCACACTGAGCAGAAATCATGGCCACCAATGATGTTGGAGACGTCATGGGCAGTGATCTGTAGATGACACGGTTATGGGGGATCTGTGGATGGCGCTGTTATGGGAGGGATCTGTGGGTGACACTGTTATGGGAGGGATCTGTGGATGACACTGTTATGGGGGATCTGTGGATGACACTGTTATGGGGGATCTGTGGATGACACTGTTATGGGGGATCTGTGGATGACACTGTTATGGGGGATCTGTGGATGACACTGTTATGGGGGATCTGTGGATGGCGCTGTTATGGGGGGATCTGTGGATGGCATTGTTATGGAGGGGATCTGTGGATGGCACTGTTATGGGGAGGGGGATCTGTGGATGGCACTGTTATGGAGGGGATCTGTGGATGACCATGCTATGGGGGATCTATAGATGACACTATATAGCATCTTATGCTATCTGTGTCATCCACCGATCCCCCCATAACAACGCCATCCACAGATCCCCCATAACAGCACCATCCACAGATCCCCCTCCCCATAACAGCACCATCCACAGATCCCCCTCCCCATAACAACGCCATCGACAGATCCCCCCATAACAGCGCCATCCACAGATCCCCCATAACAGTGCCATCCACAGATCCCCCTCCCCATAACAGCCCCAGCCCAGCAGTAACTTTTACTTTAACTTTAAATCAGGTTCAGCGCATCTTTATTACCTTACAATGAAGCTCCAGTAACAGGCAGAGCGGGAGGCGTAAAGTCACTCACTCATGTGACCCACCTGCTCCGCCCACTTTATGAATGAAGCAGGCGCGTCACGTGAGTAAGTGACGTTACGCCGCCGCCCGCTCCTGCCTGCATAGCAACGAATTGGCCAATTATTCGATAACGGTATTGGTCTACAACGTATCCCGTTATTGAACATCGGGATTTGTCGTCCCATCTCTATTATTGATCAAAAATATGTTAGGCGCATCTACCAGCAACAAGGTGGCTTGTAACAGACGGGACCTACTTTAATACATGCCTTTCCGGGCGGTTTGACCTACAAATGTCTGGGCAAAGTAGAATCCAGCTATATGATACTTCTGATTAAAAGCTCGAGGTAGATGGGCAGAAGTACAAGGTTCACAGGGGACGCCAATATATATATATATATATATATATATATATATATACACAGTATAGTGTATACATACCCATGTATGTTAGTTTTAGGTTGGGGGCACTATGGTTGGGGGCACTAGTTTTAGGTTGGGGGCATTATGTTCTTGAAGGGAAGTCGCACGTCTGATTAGGCAGGTAACAGACTTGCAGCGCAGAGGGGAGGGAAGGGCAGTATGCTACCATTAGGGAGAGGGAGGAGGGGTGACCCCTAGCTCACCTAGCACTGGCACCTGGCTGCCCTGACATCCCTAGACTTCAACAGGGTCAGCAATAGGTCATGACACTCTCATGACAGGAAGGCATTCTTATTGTACATGTATACATTTTTAGAGTGATATTCCCGGGGACTTAGTGCATATGGTGTTATCTATATCTGAGGTATAGTGCATTGTATTAATTATATTACAGTGTGGTATTATGTTATATTATTGATTGCACAGTGGTAGTGTACAGCTATGCTGAAAAAGTTAGTGTTCACTTGTCCCTAACAATGTAATTAAGGACAGAGAGATTTGCTGCAGTGTGCACCTCTGTATTTTATGATTTGGGAGGGGGAATGGAGGGATCATACTGTATGTATGCTAGTGGTGTTTGTGTGCCAGGGATGCATTTAAGTACCAGTCTGGCCCTGTTTGAATGTCCTATGTGTAGCTGGCCAGCTAAGACCTGTCCTAGGTTGCTAATATAGCTTATATGTTTCTACAGCTAAACCTGCCAATAACCTTAATACAGTTCCTATGTTTGTGTGTTAAAGACAAAAGCAGAGTTATTTACAGTGAATTCTTGTTTAGATGTCATATAATAGTTATATTTTGTGTCCACAGAAGCAGAAAAGATAATATGCCTTTAATATTCATTATATAATGTAAGGTAAGCTCAATGACATAGCAGAAGCAACAGAAAGCATAGAGTGAAACTGTTGTTGCTGGGCAGGAGTCTTAACACACAGCAAGAGTTTTGACCAATTACAGCCAACCTCACACACAGCTTGTGTGGGAAATTCCCCTAGCAGGAGCTGCTGGAATCATTATTCACCAGAGAGAGGAGCTGAAAAGACACACACTCTACTAAGAGCTGTGTTTTATGGAAGAAAGAGGCCAAAATAGGTATTTAAAACAGTTATATAATGTTCCTACTGTTAATATCGTGATTAGAACTGTATAGTGAACTAGTTATATATGTGTTTACATACAGTTCCACCAATTGCAAACTACAAAGTTCACATACAAATTCAAATTCCATATTAAAATCCAAATTGCATACAACCATACCAGATCATACTCAGCCAATCTGCAAATAGTTACTACTAACTGCATACTGCAAAGTGTAACCAAATTCAGCAAGTGAACTATTAGTTAGACCTCAGATATACACTCACCTAAAGAATTATTATTTTTTCACAATTCATTCAAATAAAATCATCAAAAATTGTAATTCATTTGGCAGATTTTTTTGGTGAAATTTGCAAAAAATTCAAAAATCTGATTTGCTTAGAGTCAATTAGCTCATCTCTAATATACACTAACCTAAAGAATTATTAGGAACACCCGTTCTATTTCTCATTAATGCAATTATCTAGTCAACCAATCACATGGCAGTTGCTTCAATGCATTTAGGGGGGTGGTCCTGGTCAAGACAATCTCCTGAACTCCAAACTGAATGTCAGAATGGGAAAGAAAGGTGATTTAAGCAATTTTGAGCGTGGCATGGTTGTTGGTGCCAGACGGGCCGGTCTGAGTATTTCACAATCTGCTCAGTTACTGGGATTTTCACGCACAACCATTTCTAGGGTTTACAAAGAATGGTGTGAAAAGGGAAAAACATCCAGTATGCGGCAGTCCTGTGGGCAAAAATGCCTTGTGGATGCTAGAGGTCAGAGGAGAATGGGCCGACTGATTCAAGCTGAAAGAAGAGCAACGTTGACTGAAATAACCACTCGTTACAACCGAGGTATGCAGCAAAGCATTTGTGAAGCCACAACACGCACAACCTTGAGGCGGATGGGCTACAACAGCAGAAGACCCCACCGGGTACCACTCATCTCCACTACAAATAGGAAAAAGGGGCTACAATTTGCACGAGCTCACCAAAATTGGACTGTTGAAGACTGGAAAAATGTTGCCTGGTCTGATGAGTCTCGATTTCTGTTGACACATTCAAATGGTAGAGTCCAAATTTGGCGTAAACAGAATGAGAATATGTATCCATCCTCTGATGGCTACTTCCAGCAGGATAATGCACCATGTCACAAAGCTCGAATCATTTCAAATTGGTTTCTTGAACATGACAATGAGTTCACTGTACTAAAATGGCCCCCACAGTCACCAGATCTCAACCCAATAGAGCATCTTTGGGATGTGTTGGAACGGGAGCTTCGTGCCCTGGATGTGCATCCCTCAGATCTCCATCAACTGCAAGATGCTATCCTATAAATATGGGCCAACATTTCTAAAGAATGTTATCAGCACCTTGTTGAATCAATGCCACGTAGAATTGAGGCAGTTCTGAAGGCAAAAGGGGGTCCAACACCGTATTAGTATGGTGTTCCTAATAATTCTTTAGGTGAGTGTACCTCTCAGAGAGATCTTAAAGTGCTTAAATAATTTAAAGTGAGAGTACAGATACTGAAGAGAGAAATATATCCACCATTTTATGTTAAATGACAAGATTGAACAGTTGAACCACCATCTTATGCATACCGCCATTTTATGAATCTTTATGCAACACGTGTTTTGTACATGGACTGTCTGCTGCAGAGGCAGCAGTGTTATATGAAGAAAAGTTAAAGTTAATAAAGAAGTTATTTCAAGCATTTGGTGTGCTCTTTAAACCTACTGTTTCCATAGAACGGCGCTAGAGGAATTACAGAGTAACAGACAGTCTTGTTAGACTAAAAGTCAGAGATATCAGATTTCTTCTAATGCCACAGCACAAAAGGCACTTCATACTGCTGTGCCTGCCACAGTGGAACTATTACCCTCAGAGGGCGAAGCCATAGCGCTCCTCAACTTGCACAGTAAAGAGCGCATTGAACAACACCATCTATTGGTTTATGACAAGACTATTAGACTATGAGACTTATGACATGACTATTAGTAAATTTAGAATTTATTTAGAATATTCGTGATCTACACTACTCATGAACAGCGACATCTATTGGATTCATAGTCTTATGACAACACTAATAATCTTGTCATAAGACTATGAAACCAATAGATGGTGCTGTTCATGACTCATGAACAGCGCCAACTATTGGTTTCATAGTCTTTTTACTAGACTATTAGACTATGAGTCTTATGACAAGACTATTAGTATAGCCTTTTGCATGGAAAATTCGCGATTAGAATATTCGTGATCTACACTACTCATAGTAGTCTTGTCATAAGACAATGAAACCAATAGATGGCACTGTTCATGATTCATTACAAGCAGGGCAATAGTCCTCAGATACACCCTAGCTTATATTACCGCGGATAAAGTGCTAGAAGATGTGTGAATGATAGCAGCAATACGATATACACCTCAGTGTTAGAATAGGCTATTATAGGCTGAGTGCTAAACGGTGTGTGGACTCTGTTGAGCAGTGTTGAGCAGTGTGCCCCACTTACTAGCACCCTAACAAGATGAACAGCGCCATCTATTTGTTTCATAGTCTTATGACAAGGCTATTTGTCTTGTCATAAGACTATGAAACCAATATATGACACTGTTTATGAGTAGTGTAGATTGTGCATTTACCATGCAAATGGTTTTTCAGCTGATAAACAAGGCAGATTCTGCTCATTTGCATGTCTTTCCCATAAGCCCATGTTTATGCAAATTAGTTTTTCATGACAAAACTGTATAGAAAGGTTATTGAATAGTATGTTAGGACAATCAGAAATTTTTTTGTCACCCTAATGATATTGATCTAGGTGAGCAGGTCCAACCAAGCCATCCAACAGATCTGAAGTAACTTTGAGGCTTACTAGCTCTCAGTCACTTATGAGCTGGTTTTGAATGTCTCATAGTGCACAAGGCTTCCATTGTAAGGTATGCTGACTCAGCCTGCCATCTGTCTCATGGATAGATTGATAGCTTGCATATACCTGGCTTTTGGCATATATCCTTTGTGTGGTTGTCTATTGTATGTTGTAGATAATAGGATTCCTAAACGCATACAGCCATCCTCTTAATGCTGTTTCCAAACCATTTGATGGGGTTTTCATCAATTTCTGATACCCTCTCTTCTTCAGAGCAGGGGGTGCCTGGTTTCATACTTGGGTCTCCCATTGACTTCCATTGTATTAAATTTTACTCTAGCACCCACAGTATTCGGCTGAGCACTCCAATGTGCCGAGCATAGCGATGCTCAAGCCGAACAGCAGTTCAGCCAAGCATGCTCGCTCAACACTAATTGTGATAGCATTGTAAGTAAAATGTCTGAGCCTAGTATTACCATTCCACTGTTAGAGGATGCAAAGATAGATAGAATAAAAGTTGAAGAGCAAGGGAACCTGTCTGAGGTAGAGGAGTCTGATATAGCATTAGTCTTGCCTCAAACAAATATAGCCCAAAGAGATGAAGTGATGAGTGATATGGTAGAGACAGTAGAAGAATCTGAATCAGAGCTTATGGCAGCATATTTCAACCTGCGGTCGTTTACGACACCTTCCTAGGATATTGTAAGTAACATGGACACATGTACTGCAGTCAATAAAGATTTAGTAAAGCTCATGAGAGAACTTTCATTTGCAGCTAAATATGATGAAGTTAAAGCAAGAAGTACAGTCGTGGCCAAAAGTTTTGAGAATTACATAAATATTGGAAATTGGAAAAGTTGCTGCTTAAGTTTTTATAATAGCAATTTGCATATACTCCAGAATGTTATGAAGAGTGATCAGATGAATTGCATAGTCCTTCTTTGCCATGAAAATTAACTTAATCCCCAAAAAAAACTTTCTACTGCATTTCATTGCTGTCATTAAAGGACCTGCTGAGATCATTTCAGTAATCGTCTTGTTAACTCATGTGAGAATGTTGATGAGCACAAGGCTGGAGATCATTATGTCAGGTGGGCTCACTCACAATTTTGCCCAAAAACACAGCCATGAATAAAGAATGGTACCAAAACACCCTCCAACAGCAACTTCTTCTAACAATCCAACAACAGTTTGGTGAAGAACAATGCATTTTCCAGCACGATGGAGCACCGTGCCATAAGGCAAAAGTGATAACTAAGTGGCTCGGGGACCAAAACGTTGACATTTTGGGTCCATGGCCTGGAAACTCCCCAGATCTTAATCCCATTGAGAACTTGTGGTCAATCCTCAAGAGGCGGGTGGACAACCAAAAACCCACTAATTCTGACAAACTCCAAGAAGTGATTATGAAAGAATGGGTTGCTATCAGTCAGGAATTGGCCCAGAAGTTGATTGAGAGCATGCCCAGTCGAATTGCAGAGGTCCTGAAAAAGAAGGGACAACACTGCAAATACTGACTCTTTGCATAAATGTCATGTAATTGTCGATAAAAGCCTTTGAAATGTATGAAGTGCGTGTAATTATATTTCACTACATCACAGAAACAACTGAAACAAAGATCTAAAAGCAGTTTAGCAGCAAACTTTGTGAAAACGAATATTTGTGTCATTCTCAAAACTTTTGGCCACGACTGTAGAATGAATGAGCTTTTTATGAGAGACTATGCTTGGTCCTAAGGGCAAACCACAATCTCAAGTGTGACTTCCTTCGCTAGGAAAAATGCCACCTATATATCAGAGTCCTCAAATACTTCAGCCAAAAGAAAGGAATAAGCTGAACAATTTTCTGTCAAGAGAGCAGAAATTGAAATGGAAGCTGCTATCGAGGCGCAGCGCCAACTGATGGCTGAAAAGGAAGCTGAAATGGATGTACAACACCATTAAATAGAAGCTGAATTGAAAGGTCTGGAAAGGCAAAAAGAAGTTAAGATCAAAGAAGCCAGACTCAGAGTACACGAGGAGGATATGAATTACAGTGGTCATAGGTTCAAATCTGTACTAAGTGAAGAGGCAGACTCCTACTTTCCAACATACTCCTAGGAGAATGGAAGGAAATCTCCGGCACTTAGTGAGGAAATAAGTCATTATCCTTACATCCCTGCTCAGAAAGACAAAGAGAGGCCTAGTCCAGTGTAATGAAAAAGATGTGTGGATTTACTCTCTATCTCTACCAGAAAAAATAAAGAAAGGGACTTACCAAATTTAGAACTAAGTGAGAAAATAGAAACGGATGATTCTATTCCTAGATGTCACGGCAATGCTCAGGAGAATGTTACAACCATTGTCTAAGCAAGACAACAGAGAACAGTCATACTGAAGATCATAGAGTGGAAGGCAAGTTTTGAAGTGATCATTGAGCATTATTGCTTCAGTCCAGTTGACAAGTTATTCTACCTTCAGAGATATATTGGTGGGGAAGCAAAGGAAGTTCTTGAAGGTAACTTCTATAGAAGAGACGAAGAAGTCTACAAGCAAGTTTGGGAAAAATTGAATGCAAGATATGTTCATCCTTTCTTACTACAAAGAGCCTTTAGAGAGAAACTGAATAACTGACCTAAAATAGGTCCTAAAGAACACTTCAGACTCCAAAAGTATGGTGAATTCCTGCAAGCATGCAGCAATGCCATCCCACATGTTCAAGGACTGGAAGTACTGAACGACTATCTAGAAAACCGCAGGATGCTAACTAAGCTACCTGAAGATATGGTTTATAGATGGAATCGCTATGTGACTAAACAGTTAGATCTAGGTAAGAACTTCCCAAGGTTTAAAGAGTTCGTCCATAAGGAAGCACGGATAGCATGTAATCCAGTAACCTCATCTTATGTCTTAAAATCCTTAAAAGAAAGGCCTGCGAGAGAGATAAGACGCGCAAAAGCAACTAGCTTTGCAACCAACACAGCAGCTAAGGGTCTAGACACCTATGAGAGCAAGTTCAAAGTCACTACTGGGATCAGTAGAGAGACAGAACCGACAAATCTTCAGACTACCTTCAAGTGTATGTTCTGTGGAGAGAACCACTCCTTACACAAGTGCCAACAATTGAAGGAGAAGTCCCCAGAAGAAAAGAAGAAATTTGTGCTTGATAACCAACTGTGTTTTGGATGTCTAAGAAAAGGCCATGTTACTAAGGAGTGTAAGAAAAAGGCCACATGCAGCGCTTGAAAAGGACACCATCCTACACCACTACATGAAGAACGTCAAAAGAAAGATAAATCCTCAATACCTAAAGATACTGAGGAAGAAAATAAAGTATCGGTATTCTCTTAAAGAGTGAGGGAAGGAGAAAGCAACGGCACATCAATGGTTGTACCAGTGTGCATTACAAATCCTAAGAGGAGGAGAAGGAAGGTATACGCCTATGCGCTACTAGATGCCCAGAGTGACGTCACCTTCATTGATCAAGAAATCTGGAAGAAAGTGGCTACAGAACCAGTGAAGCTTAAACTCACCACAATGATGGGGAGAGACACATTAGTGAACAATCAAAGGACTGAGAGTTAGAGGACTTAATTCAAACTTCACATTAGATCTACCTCCAGCTTATACAAAAGACCATATACCTCTAGATCGAGATCGCATACCTACCTGTGAAACAGCCAAATGTGAGCACCTATTTGTCATATCTCATGAAATGTCCCCGATGAAGGAGTTTGGTGTTGGACTGTTGATATGCTACAATTGTCACGAAGCCTTGGTACCACGAAAGGTAATCACAGGAGGAAAGGGTGAACCCTACGCTGTTCAAACTGACCTAGGATGGGGTGTTGTTGGAGGAAAACAGCAGATCGCAAACTCAAGACAGGTGACAGGATTGTTTCATTAAATATCTGTCCAAGAGTTACCAACTGTAAGTCCAGCAAAATTAATCAAGATCCTTAAATCCTACTTTGCAGACATAAGTTCTAAAGAAAACAGTGTATCCCAAGAAGACATAAAGTTCATACACACTCTAGAAGAAAGTAGAATCAACAAGGTCATCTTGAAATTCTCTTATCATTTAGAGAATGACCTCGTCTGCCAAATAACAGAAATCTTGCCCTAGCAAGATTGAAATGTTTGAAGAAATGGATGGGAGAAGATCCCAAACTCAAGAATGAATATTTGAAATTCATGGAAGGTATCCTCGAAGAAGGACATGCAGAGAAAGTTAATAACCAACCTAAAGAAGGAGAAGTGTGGTACATCAAGGTGTTTACCACTCAAAGAAACCAGATAAGATTAGAGTACTATTTGATGGCAAAGTACGATGGTGTTGCATTGATTGATCATCTACTAAAAGGACCAGACCTTACAAACACTCTACCTGGAGTACTCTTCAGAAAGTATCCCATAGCAGTCATGTGTGACGTTGAAAAGATGTTCTACCAGTTTCATGTGAAGAATGAAGGTAGAGACTTCCTGAGGTTCCTATGGTAGGAGAACGGAGATACAGAAACAGAGCCAGTAGAATACAGGATGAAAGTACACTTGTTTGGAGCAGCATCATCTCCAGGTTGCGCCAATTATGGTATGAAAAGGATTGCCCATCTGCAGCAAATTTTTTGAAGAAAAACTTTTATGTAGATGATGGTCTTATAAGTCTAGAGTCTACAGAATCTGCAATCAAACTAGTGAAAGAAAGCCAAGAGTTATGTGCAAGAGGAAACCTTCGCCTTCATAAATTTATCTCAAACAACAGAGAGGTACTGGAATCCATCAGTGACTCTGAACGTGCATTAACAATGAAGAATGTAGATCTCAATTATGATCATCTTCAAGTACAGAACGTACTTGGAATGGGATGGAATGTAGAGAATGACAAGTTCTTCTTTGAAGTATCTATTGAAGAGAAAGTTGCAAATAGACGTACCATTCGTTCCACAGGGGCTTCTATATATGATCCATTGGGATTCTTGGCCCCAGTAACTCTCAGAGCAAAATAAATACTACAAGAATTATGCCTACAGAAGTTGGGATGGGATGAGCCCATACCTGAAAATTTGAGGTCAAGGTGGGAGAGTTGGATAAGAGACCTTTAAAACTTTAGAAAGGTTCAGATACCCAGATGTTTTGTACCTCATGATTTCAGAAAGTACAAGAAAATAGAACTTCATCACTTTTCAGATGTCAGTAGTTATGGTTATGGTCAGTGCTTCTACATCAGAGTGATAGGAGAAGAAAAGATACACTGTTCCCTGGTTATGGGAAAGGCCAGAGTTGCACCTACCAGTATTTAGACAATAACCAAGACTTGAACTGACAGCAGCTGTTGTTTCAGCATCAGTAAGCAAGTTTCTGAGAGAAGAATTGGAGTTAAAAATAGATGAAGAATATTTTTGGACAGACTCACAAGTTGTCCTAGGATACATAAACAATGAAGCTCGAAGATTTCATATCTTTGTCGCCAACAGACTTGATAAAATTCGAGAAATAACAAATCCAGAACATTGGCATCACATTGACACAAAGCATAACACAGCAGATTATGCTTCAAGAGGCCTGAATGTAACAGACTTGAAAATTTGTTCACAGGCCCAGAGTTCCTTTGGGAAAAGGAAATCACGCCCAGTAAAGGTTACACAGAATTGTCTATGGGTGATCCAGAAGTAAAAGTTGTACAAACATTGAGCACTGCTGCCAAGTGTCAAGATGACATACTAGCCAGATGTTCAACATTGGAATACAGTCATAAATGTAGTAGCTCGAATTCAACATTTGGCAAAGGGAATCAGAAAGAAGGAATTGTTGAATGTAGAAGAAAGAATGAAAGCTGAAGAAACAGTCATAAGACTCATTCAACAGAGATTCTACAGTGAAGAGTTGAAGAGACTTAGTCAAGAACCTAAAAGGCTTCCAAACAACCACCCATTTTACAAGCCTAATTTTGTTCTGCAGGATGGTATACTGAAGGTTGGAGGGAGACTGGAAAATGCATCGTTACCTAGCAGAGTGAAGCATCCAGCAATTCTACCCAAAAACTCTACTTTCACAAGATTGATTATTGATGACTACCACAACATATCCTTGCATGAAGGAAGAAGCTTCTCTCAAATCTGTTTGAGAGAAGGTGATTACTGGATAGTGAAAGGAAGCAAAGTTATAGCAAAGTATATAGGTAAATGTGTAGTCTGCAGAAAGGAACGTAGACCTACCGAAGAGCAAAGAATGGCAGATTTACTGGAAGATCGTGTAAACCCATCACCACCATTTCTTTATAGCGGAATGGATTGTTTTGGCCCATTCATCACCAAATAGAACCCAAGGTGTACAAGAGATATGGACTAATATTTACATGTCTGAGCTCCAGAGCAATTCACCTGGAAATGTTAGAGGATATGTCAACTGACGCATTTATCAACGCCTTGAGATGTTTCATAGCTATTAGAGGTACTGTCAGAGAGCTTAGATCTGACCAAGGATCTAATTTTGTCGGAGGGAAGAATGAATTGAAGAAAGCTCTAAAAGAGATCGATAAAGAAAAAGTAACGGAGTGTTAGAGAAACAGTGTGATTTTCACATGAATGCTCCACATGCAAGCCATATAGGAGGAGTTTGGGAAATACAAATCAGAACTGTAAGAAATGTGTTAAGTTCAGTGTTAAAAAAGAATGCAGGAAGAATAGATGATGCTTCACTTAGAACCATATTCTATGAAGTAATGTCTATTGTTAACAGTCGTCAATTTACAGTTGATAACATCAACAATCCAACAAGTTAGGACCCTTTAACTCCCAACCATCTACTTCACCTTAAGTCTGATTACATACAGCCACCACCTGGCAAGTTTACCAAAGAGGATTTATATGCCAAAAGGAGATGGCGAAGAGTTCAATATCTATCAGAACAGTTTTGGAATAGATGGAGAAAAGAGTACTTAGCCAATCTTATGCTAAGAAGTAAATGGCAAACACCCAAAAGAAATGTCCAAGTTGGTGACATAGTGTTAGTGAAAGAAGAAGATTTACCTAGAAGCCAATGGAAATTGGCCAGGTTCTAGAAGTTCAAAAGGATGAAGACAAACTAGTAAGAAGAGTGTTGTTACAAATAGGAGACTCAAAACTTGACAAAAAAGCAAAACGTCTCACTACTCCACTCATGTTGGAATGTCCTATACAAAAGTTAGTTGTTCTACTTGAGAGTGATAAAAGACACTTGGAAATTGAGAGCTTGATGGAAAATTCCTCAAATTCATGTTCAAGTCCTACCACTAAGAACATAAAATTATAGGTAATTTTGGTGGGAGTGTAGCTGGCCAGCTAAGACCTGCTTAAGGTTGCTAATATAGCTTACAGTATATGTTTATACAGCTTTATCTGCCAATAACCTTAATACAGTTCCTATGTTTGTGTGTTAAAGACAAAAGCAGAGTTATTTACAGTGACTTCATGTTTGTATAATAGTTATATTTTCTGTCCACAGAAGCAGAAAAGAAAATATGCCTTTAAGATTCATTAAATAATGAAAGGTAAGCTCAATGACACAGCAGAAACAACAGAAAGCATAGAGTGAAACTTTTGTTGCTGGGCAGGAGTCTTGACCAATCACAGCCAGCCTGACACACAGCAAGAGTTTTGACCAATTACCGCCAACCTCACACACAGCTTGTTGGGAAATTCCCCTAGCAGGAGCTGCTGGAATCATTATTCACCAGAGAGAGGAGCTGAACAGACACACACTCCACTAAGAGCTGTGTTATATGGAAGCAAGAGACCAAAATTGGTATTTAAAACAGTTATATAATGTTCCTACTGTTAATATAGTGATTAGAACTGTATAGTGAACTAGTTATATATGTGTTTACTTACAGTTCCACCAATTGCAAACTACAAAGTTCACATACAAATTCAAATTCCATATTTCAATCCAAATTGTATACAACCATACCAGATCATACTCAGCCAATCTGCAAATAGTTACTGCTAACTGCATACTGCAAATTGCGACCAAATTCAGCAAGTGAACTATTAGTTAGACCTCAGATATACCTCTCAGAGAGATCATAAAGTGCTTAAATAACTTAAAGTGAGAGTACAGATATTAAAGAGAGAAATATATCCACCATTTTATGTTAAATGACCAGATTGAACAGTTGAACCACGATCTTATGCATACTGCCATTTTATGAATCTTTATGCAACACGTGTTTTGTACATGGACTATCTGCTGCAGAGGCGGCAGTGTTATATGAAGAAAAGTTGAAGTTAATAAAGAAGTTATTTCAAGCATTTGGTGTTCTTTTTAAACCTACTGTTTCCATAGAACGGCGCTAGAGGAATTACAGAGTAACAGACAGTCTGGTTAGACTAAAAGTCAGAGATATCAGAATTCTTCTAATGTTACAGCGCAAAAGGCACTTCATAGTGCTGTGCCTGCCACACTATGTGTGCACTGCTATCACAGTCGACACATTGCTCAGTCTGCAGCTCTGACTACCTACTTTCTGCCTCCACTACACTTTCAGCCTCCTGCTGGGTATATTTCTACTTGCTGTTGGTCACTCTACAGTCGTGGCCAAAAGTTTTGAGAATTACATAAATATTGGAAATGGGAAAAGTTGCTGCTTAAGTTTTTATAATAGAAATTTGCATATACTCCAGAATGTTATGAAGAGTGATCAGATGAATTGCATAGTCCTTCTTTGCCATGAAAATTAACTTAATCCAAGAAAAAACTTTCCACTGCATTTCATTGCTGTCATTAAAGGACCTGCTGAGATCATTTCAGTAATCGTCTTGTTAACTCAGGTGAGAATGTTGACGAGCACAAGGCTGGAGATTATTATGTCAGGCTGATTGGGTTAAAATGGCAGACTTGACATGTTAAAAGGAGGGTGATGCTTGAAATCATTGTTCTTCGATTGTTAACCATGGTGACCTGCAAAGAAACGCGTGCAGCCATCATTGCGTTGCATAAAAATGGCTTCACAGGCAAGGATATTGTGGCTACTAAGATTGCACCTCAATCAACAATTTATAGGATCATCAAGAACTTCAAGGAAAGAGGTTCAATTCTTGTTAAGAAGGCTTCAGGACGTCCAAGAAAGTCCAGCAAGTGCCAGGATCGTCTCCTAAAGAGGATTCAGCTGCGGGATCGGAGTGCCACCAGTGCAGAGCTTGCTCAGGAATGGCAGCAGGCAGGTGTGAGCGCATCTGCACGCACAGTGAGGCGAAGACTTTTGGAAGATGGCCTGGTGTCAAGAAGGGCAGCAAAGAAGCCACTTCTTTCCAAAAAAAAACATCAGGGACAAATTGATCTTCTGCAGAAAGTATGGTGAATGGACTGCTGAGGACTGGGGCAAAGTCATATTCTCCGATGAAGCCTCTTTCCGATTGTTTGGGGCATCTGGAAAAAGGCTTGTCCGGAAAAGAAAAGGTGAGCGCTACCATCAGTCCTGTGTCATGCCAACAGTAAAGCATCCTGAGACCATTCATGTGTGGGGTTGCTTCTCATCCAAGAGAGTGGGCTCACTCACAATTTTGCCCAAAAACACAGCTATGAATAAAGAATGGTACCAAAACACCCTCCAACAGCAACTTCTTCCAACAATCCAACAACAGTTAGGTGAAGAACAATGCATTTTCCAGCACGATGGAGCACCGTGCCATAAGGCAAAAGTGATAACTAAGTGGCTCGGGGACCAAAACGTTGACATTTTGGGTCCATGGCCTGGAAACTCCCCAGATCTTAATCCCATTGAGAACTTGTGGTCAATCCTCAAGAGGCGGGTGGACAAACAAAAACCCACTAATTCTGACAAACTCCAAGAAGTGATTATGAAAGAATGGGTTGCTATCAGTCAGGAATTGGCCCAGAAGTTGATTGAGAGCATGCCCAGTCGAATTGCAGAGGTCCTGAAAAAGAAGGGCCAACACTGCAAATACTGACTCTTTGCATAAATGTCATGTAATTGTCGATAAAAGCCTTTGAAACGTATGAAGTGCGTGTAATTATATTTCACTACATCACAGAAACAACTGAAACAAAGATCTAAAAGCAGTTTAGCAGCAAACTTTGTGAAAACTAATATTTGTGTCATTCTCAAAACTTTTGGCCACGACTGTAGTTCAGTTGTGTCTTCACCCTGCTTTTTCGGGATGAAAAGCCCTGCAGATGGCTAAAAAGCAGAGGGAACCCAATCTAATGTGTTTAAAGCCCTTTAGGACCTCCTCCGTATATAAACGGTGGTAGTTCGGGGTTTAAACATGGCACCAGCTCAGAAGCTGAGCAAGCGCTGTAGCTGCCAGATATCTGCTTTTTTTTACAGACCATACACCTATAGGTAATGTCTGAATATTTAACCCCTCAGATGCCAAGGCCAGGGCGAAAGGGGATGTTGCCAGCTGCCCTGACAAATTTATCTTCATTCACACCAGTTTTCTTGCGCCAATGAGGCTAGAAATAACTTAATCAAAAATTAGGTGCATCCTCCGGAGGCACAGAGGATAATAATACTGGCACAGAAAGTGCTGTGCTTGATAAATCTCCCCAAAGATGTGCGATTTGTCTGGGCCTGTTCTGAGAGAGAGATCTTTTCTAGCCACAGGAATAGGGGGTTGCACGTGAGGACAGGCTACCAATTCCTGAGTGCTTCCAGAATTTGGCGCAGTTCCCAAATTGCCTCGGATGGCAAATACATCTGGTTACGCTGATTATAGCGGCATTGCCGCTCACCATCTGTGTTGATTCCTCAAAGTTGCGCAAAACCTCACAGAGGTCAGAAATCCATGCCCACTTGTGGCTTGTGAAGAGCGGAAGCTGACTGGAAAGGCAATGACCATGTTGCAGCTGGTATTCCACTATTGCCATGGCGAACATGTGAATGTGGAGTTCCAGCGCACGTCGCACAACAGTTGGTGAGCTGACAATTATAAGCGCTGCTGCAGCATTGTCAGACCGGCGACAGCTATAGATGACTTTCGGAAATGGGCACACACGCGGTGCACCTTCAGTAGTAGCTCAGGCAAATTGGGGTAGGTTTTGAGAAAGCGCTGAACCACTAAGTTGAACATGTGGGCTAGGCATGGTATGTGTGTGAGCTTGCCGAGCTCCAAAGCTGCCACCAAGTTACGGCCATTATCAGACACAACCATGCTTGGTTGTAGGTTGTGTGGCGAGAGCCACAGCTCAGTCTGGTCCCTTATACCCTGCCACAGCTCTGCGGCAGTGTGCTGTTTGTGACCTAAGCAAATTAGTTTCAGCACTGCCTGTTGCTGCTTCTCCCCTGCAGTGCTACACTGCTTCCAGCTACTGACTGATGGCTGACTGGTGCTGCAAGATGAGAATTCAGAGGTGGAAGTGGAGGAGGAGGTGGAGGAGGAGAAGGGGGCTTGCAGCCACTAATGTAGGTGGTGGCGGAAATCCTGATGGAAGTAGGGCGTGCAATCCTTGGCATCGGTAGCACCTGTACCATCCCAGGGTACAACTTGTTACCGGCCTCCACAACGTTCACCCAGTGTGCCGTCAGGGAAATGTAGCGTCCTTGGCCAAAAGCACTTGTACATGTTTCAGTCATTAACTCGACCTTCCCAATAACTGCATTGGTCAGGGCACCAGTGATGTTACGGGACACATGCTGGTGTAAGGTGGGGACGGCAGACTGGGAAAAATAGTGGCGGACTGAGTAACAAGGGACGGCCGCCGCCATCATGCTGCGGAAAGCCTCAGTGTCCACAAGCATATATGGCAACATTTCCAGGTCCAGCAATTTGGTAAGGTGTGCATTTAGTGCTATGGCCTGTGGGTGGGTGGCTGGGTAATTGCACTTTTGTTCAAAGGCCTGGGGTATGGACATCTGTACTCTAGGCTGGGACACAGAAGTGGATGTGCTAGCTGATGGTGCTTGCGAAGGTCCAGGTGCAGGGCGGAGGCATCCGGGCCTGCGTCTTGGACAGGGGATTGGCCAACATGTAACCTGATTGTGGACCCAGGTGTTCGGCCCACCTATTAGGGCGCTTTGATGCCATGTGGCGGATCATGCTGGTGGTGGTGAGGTTGCTAGTGGTCACGCCCCTGCTCATTTTGGTATGGCACAGGTTGAAAATGACAATTCTTTTATTGTCCGCACTTTCCTCAAAAAAGCGCTAGACTGCAGAACACCTACCTCTTGGCAAGGAAGATTGCTGCAAGGGGGTGCTCCTTGGAACAGTTGCAGGCATGTTTGGTGTGGCCCGCCTTCTCTCTTTTGCCACTCCACTGCCTCTTCCAGCCTGTTGCGGTGCTGCGGATCCCTCCCCCTCTGTACTGCTGTTCTAGCTCGGCTTGCCACCTTCCCAGGTTGGGTCAGTGATTTCATCGTCCACCACCTCCTCTTCCACTTCCTAACGCTGGTCACCCTCCTGACTTGTGAAACACTAATTGCTGCTCCCTACCGTCATCTTCTTCTGGCTGTGGGTGCTCAAGAGTTTGGGAATCAGTGCACAAGATCTCCTCATATCCCTCTTCAAGCGGGCTTGGCAAGAGGCCCAAATCAAGGAATGGCACTGAAAATTTGGGATCACTTGTTTGCCAAGACTCTCCATGGTGGGAGGAAGGAGGATCAGGGTGAGGATTCTGTTGACCAGACTCTTGGCTACTGAGTCTGGACTTTGTGGAAGACAGGGTGGTGGTTAACTGACTGGAAGCATTAGCTGCTGCAATCCAACCGACCACTCGGTCGCACTGGTGTGACTTTGAGAGTTGTGTCCTGCGCCGCCCTGCAAACTGGGACATGAAGCTAGGTATTGTGGATGAGTGTGTTTCTTGTGCTCTGGCAGCAGGCACAGTTTCACCGCGCCCAGGGCCACGGCCTCTGCGTGCACCATCAGCAGCACGGACACTTCCCCGTCCCTTACTGCTCGCCTTGAGTAAATTAAATGGTATTTATGCTTGCAAGTATGTCACACGTACAGTAGCGCAGGTTTTGTAAGTGTATGCACAAATAAATTACACTGAATGTCACAGATATTTAGGATGCACAAACGTTTTACAGGAGATGTAGCGCAGGTAATGTTGCTGTCACCAGCGGTTAAGAAAAAATTACACTGAATGTTACAGATATTTAGGATGCAAAAACATTATACAGGAGATGTAGCACAGGTAATGTCGCTGTCACTAGTGGCAAAAAAATTACATTGAATGTCACAGATATTTAGCATGCGCAAATGTTATACCGGAGATGTAGCACAAGTAATGTCGCTGTCAGCAGCGGCAAACAATTGCGCTGAATGTCACAGATATTTAGGATGCTCAAATGTAACACAACAGATGTAGCATAGGTTGTGTCACTGTCAGCAGCGGCCAAACAATTGCACGCAATTTAGCGCAGGTTGCGCTAATAATATATATTGCATCCAGATAACACAATAGTCCTTAAAATGACTTTTGGGTCTGTAACACCTTTCAATACTAAACCCTGCCTAAAAAAAATTCCTGACTCTACACTATCTGTCCCTTCTGCTGCAGCTCGCCCTGACTAAGACTGAGCTGAACCACGTGTCATCGGGTGCTATATAGAACCTGATGAAGCGCTCCGGCCAGCCAATCACTGTAATGCCAGTAACCAACATGGCTACGGCATTACAGTGATTGCCTTCCCCGCACGTTTATTGGCTGTGTAGCAGCCAACACGTGCGGGGAGGAGACTCGAGCATCGCGCTCGAGCACACGCGGTGTGTCAAAATGGTGTTCGGCCGAGCATGCTCGCCCAACACTACTCTTTAGGGATTATCTGGCAGTGTAAAGGTGCTGCTGATTACCTGATGATCGTGCAAAACACTCAGTCATCAGGTAATAGATCATTTGTGTGGTCACAAAAATCATCATTTGCCAGCAGCAGATCATGCAGTGTAAACAGCATCTGCTGCAAGCAAACACCTAGTCTGTATGTGGACAATCATTGGCATTAGTGATCACTCAACCCCATAATGTGTAGGATATTGCTGTATGTTAAAGCAACGGTGTCCTTCAATAACGAGCCGTCGATTGCCGGAAATGAATGTTCCCACCACGAAAATTGCCAGCTGTGCTGTCCCGTGGAAAGTGACCTTTATTACAAAGTAAGGAATGTAGTGCGTGGAGTTGACCCTTTTGGCTGTACATTATTTACAGATGATCAGTTTGATATGGGAGAAGTAAAGGCCCATTAACATGGAACAATTTGGCAGGTGATTGTCATGAAGCAAGTCTTCTCTTCCTCGCATTCTTGTCACTGAATTTGGCCACCACATTTACATTACATGTAGTGATCTCCCAAGTTGTGGTAGAAGCAGGGGCGTTGCTTGGGTTTGAAAACATCCGGGGCACAAGCCCACTGTGTTGAAATTGCACATTAAAGGCATACTTAAAGGTGTGTTCTGGTTTACGCAAATGAAGTGCAGTACTGCAGACTGCAGTCATTATATAATACAACATTCAGTAACTTTCCAATATCTGTTATGTTTCATTTCCTCACCACTGCAGAAATATTTGCTTGGGCCCTTTAATATTAATGGGAGTGGACCCTGGACAACCCCACAGATCATCCCCCCACCCACCTTGTACTTGTTCCGCTGATCCGCTATTTGCGGACTGCGCGGGCATGAGTTCACTCACTTCAGTGCGCTATCTCGTCCTGCGGCACGTGATCCCGTGAGACACATGACCTCCCGTGGCAGGTCTCGTGGGATCACGCACAACAAGACGGGATTGTGCCCCGAAGTGACTGAATTAATGCCCGCGTAGCCCGCAAGTAGCGGATCAGCAGAACAAGTACAAGAGGGGTGGGGGGATGATCTGTGGTGGGTTGCCCAGGTCCAATCAATATTAAAGGGCCCTGGAATAGCCAAATAAAAAAAATGCTACCAGGCCAGCAGTAGAAGCCACATTTTCCTGATGATTTGACCTATCAAATACTGACCTTTAACTTTGTCCAAGAAGGTGCTGGCACACATGGAAATTTAATGGTCGCATAAAACATTGTGTACTGTTGCCAGAATGTAGTATCCAATGAGAAAATAGCATCAAAACTGCCCTGTATGCCATTACCATGAAATCTCCTTTACAAGTTTTGGTTATGTTCAGACTATGGTCTAAACACCTTTACTCCAACTACATACTCTCAAGAAGCACAAATACCACATTGAACTTCCACTTTGTCATTTTTATGTAAAAAATAAGTTTGTTTGGGTAACAAAATTGCAAAACAACAGCATGTGTTAAATGAAATTAGAACAAACAAAAGCCTTAAAGGGATTCTGTCACCAGGATTTCACTCACTGAGCTGTTAACATGACCACATCAGTCTTCACGATTTATATTACAATATATTAGTATTACTGCCCTGTGTCTTGTAATTTGTCTATAAAATCGCTTTTATTAATATGAAAATGACCTAAATAAGGAGCCCAAGGGGCTGTCCCTCTGTCCATTGGAGCCCAGCC
Organism: Bufo bufo; assembly: GCF_905171765.1. NCBI lineage: Eukaryota > Metazoa > Chordata > Amphibia > Anura > Bufonidae > Bufo > Bufo bufo. The sequence goes on along the minus strand of NC_053391.1, from coordinate 254,993,126 downwards.
GCACCCCATCTCCTTGAGCCCAGCACAGCTCCACTGCTAATTTATTCTTTCCTCATCGCCAACCTCATATGCCTGATGTGCCGTGATCTCGCGCATGCACCGTGGAAAGACCAGTCAGCGCATGCGCAATGTGTTCTGTAAGGCCGATGCCAGGATACCGCGCAGGCACTAATAGGTCTATCCACAGCGCATGCACGAGATTACGGCGCACCAGGCATATGAGGTCGGTGATAAGTGAATAAATTAGCAGTGGGGCGGTGCTGGGCTCAAGGAGAAGGGGTGCGGCTGGGCTCCAACGGACAGAGGGACGGACTGTCCCTCTGTCCGTTGGAGCCCAGCCGCACCCCTTCTTGGGCTCCTTATTTAGGTAATTTGCATATTAACAAAAGCGATTTTATAGGCAAATTACAAGACACAGGGCAGTAATACTAGTATATTGTAATATAAATCATGGAGACTGATGTGGTCATGTTAACAGCTCAGTAAGTGAAATCCTGGTGACAGAATCCTTTTAAAGATCATACAGATCCCAGGTAAACAACTGGGGCAGGATTTGAGGGTGGCCGAACTTCCACATGTTCTATGTGGTGTGGGTGTTGGCCTGAGAAAAGAGGCAGAGGAACATGGCCAAAAAATTGTTGCCCATGCAAACAAGTTTGAGATGGATATTGGTAGCTTGGCTGATGGTGGGTAGTTGGCACGGAGGGTACATGGCTCAATGTTGGTGTAGGAAGAAGTCGAGAACGTGCCTGCTCTAAATATTGGTGAGCCTCTGTCGGCTCAATACATCCACCATTAGGCTCCAGCAAGACAGACATTGATGAAAGGCTCTGCTGAAACCCGCTGATAAAACTTGGCAAGGCCCTTCATTAGGACCTCTTAAGGATCCTCTGCTCGGTTTCTGGACAAGTAATCCAAGACCTTAGCATCTATCATGTCCCATGTACATTGTCCAGAAACAGGTTGAGATTGCCTTCTCCTTGCTTTTGCAGACCTATGTTTTACAGGTGGTGATGGGCAATGGGCTGACTGTGCAGATGGTCCTGGTTCTGCCTCATCCGATGTGGCAGGTTGGGACAATGAGGTGCTGGATGGTTTCATCTGCAATGGACAGTTGGGGTTGTCCAAAGCCCCTGATCCTCTTCCTCTAGGGAGAGGAATTACCAGTAGAAAGAGGGAGGTGCTCATACACTTCTACAGAGCACTAGTGAGACCTCATTTGGAGTATTGTGCTCAGTACTGGAGACCATATCTCCAGAAGGATATTGATACTTTGGAGAGAGCTCAAAGAGCTACTAAACTGGTACATGGATTGCAGGATAAAACTTACCAGGAAAGATTAAAGGACCTTAAAAAACCACTTGCCATCTGGGCCACTTGCCCCCTTCCTGACCAGGTGTCATGGTCTTACCTTCTTGCTGTTCTCCTTCGTTTGACATGTGCTGGCGGCCATCTTGGTTTCTGGGTTTTTTGTAGCCTCCCACCCTGCGCCTCCTCCTTCCCACTGGGAGGAGCTGGATGCCCAGCTCATATATATAGGAGGTCTGTGGCTTCAGTTCCTTGCTTGGTCCTCCTGTGTTCACATGCTTCTAGACTGCTGCTGCTTCTGGTTCCTGATCCTGGTTTCGTCCGACTACCCTGCTGGTTCCTGATCCTGGTTTCGTCCGACTACCCTGCTGGTTCCTGATCCTGGCTTTGTCTGACTACCCTGCTGGTTCCTGATCCTGGCTTCGTCTGACTACCCTTCTGGTTCCTGACCTCTGGCTTCGCAAAGACTCTGCTTCGGTTTCGCCATCCGTTTGGACTTTTGCTTTACAGCTTTATTTTCAATAAAGCCTTCTTATTTTCACTTATCCCTTGTTGTACGTCTGGTTCATGGTTCCGTGACATTAGGACCAAGCCATGAATTCTGACGGTACAGGGCCATCCTCGCTACCCACGCTGGTTGCCAGACTTGATCAGCAGGATCACCTGTTGGGTCGGTTCGCTGTGGCGTTGCAAACCCTGCTTGAACGCACGGCTCATTTCGCTCCCGTTGCCGATGGGTCGGTTGTCGCTCCTGGGCCCGCTCCTACTGCCGCTCCGGTTGTTGCGCCAGAGTCTACCCCGACACCTGTTGTTGCACCTGCGGTGTTTCGGGGTATGACCGGTTCTGCCCCTCTTCCACAGCGCTTTGGGGGAGAGCCAACTCAGTGCCGAGGTTTCCTTAACCAGGTGGGCATTTATTTCGAGTTGCTGCCACATGCCTTTCCCACTGAGAGATCAAAGGTGGGCTTCTTGATCTCGCTGCTCTCGGACAAGGCCTTGGCCTGGGCCAGCCCTTTATGGGAGAACAACAATCCGGTGGTTGCTGAGTTTTCCGGTTTTGTTGCTTCTCTTCGGAAGGTATTCGATGTGCCGGCTCGTGCTGCCTCTGCTGCGAAGCTCCTTATGTCCATCAGACAGGGTTCACGATCCGTAGCTGAATACGCCATTGAGTTTCGTACCCTGGCAGCAGAGGTGGGCTGGAATAATGAGGCTCTGGTCACTGCTTTCTCTCATGGTCTCTCGGATGCCTTGAAGGATGAGGTTGCAGCTAAGGACCTACCAGTGGAGCTCGAGTCTCTTATTTCTTTCCTGATTTTGATTGACACCAGACTCAGGGAGAGACCTTCCTGTAAGGAGAGCCTGCGGAGGTTTTCTAACAGATTGGCGCCTACGTTTGCTGTCCCACCCGTGCCTCCCTCTCCTCCCACGCCTCCTGGGGATGACTTGTCTGGGGGTGAACCCATGCAGCTGGGGTTTGCTCGCCTGTCCGAGGGGGAGAGGGTACTCCGGAGACGCGAGGGCCGATGCATGTACTGTGGTCTCGGTGGGCATTTTCGGTTGGCATGTCCGAACCGTCCGGGAAACGCTCGCACCTGAGATCCTGTCGGGGGCAGATCTTGGGTGGAGTCTCCTCGTCCCCGGTTTCCTGTGTTGACAAACCACTGATCACTGTTGTCCTCTCCTGGGTCGGGGGCTCGGTGACGACCCAGGCGTTGGTGGACTCTGGTGCTGGTGGTTTGTTCATTGATAATGTGTTCGCTGCCGCCAATTCCATTCCTCTGCAGGCTCGAGGTTCCCCACTGGCTCTTGAGGCGATAGACGGCAGACCCCTTCTGCCGCCACACGTGACTCATGAGACCCTTCCAGTGGGGATAGCCATTGGTGCCGTTCACAGAGAGTCGGTCTGCCTCCAGGTTATTTCGTCTCCACACTACTCGGTGGTCTTGGGGTACCCCTGGCTCCGGAAGCATAATCCGACTTTTGATTGGAGATCGGCCGAGATCCTCTCGTGGTCACCGCAGTGTGGGGCTAGTTGCATCCATGGGTCTGTCAAGTTGCTGTGTACTTCCTCGGACTCTCTGTTGCCTCCTGAATACGAGGAGTACCGGGATGTATTCGATAAGGTGCGCGCGGTTGCCCTACCTCCACACCGCCCATACGATTGTGCCATAGAGTTACAATCTGGTGCCGTTCCTCCTCGTGGCAAAGTCTATCCACTGTCGGTAGCGGAGAATGAGGCCATGGAGGAGTACGTGAGGGAGGCGCTTTCACGCGGACACATTCGCAAATCCTCGTCCCCGGCAGGGGCTGGATTTTTCTTTGTGAAAAAGAAGGGCGGTGAGTTGAGGCCTTGCATCGATTACAGGGGTCTCAATCGCATCACGATCAAGAACGCTTACCCGATACCCTTGATTTCCGAGCTGTTCGATCGCCTTAAAGGGGCCACGGTCTTTACCAAACTCGACCTGAGGGCGGCATATAACCTGGTAAGGATCAAGGCGGGCGATGAGTGGAAGACCGCGTTTAACACCAGGACCGGTCATTATGAATCCTTGGTTATGCCCTTTGGGTTGTGCAATGCGCCCGCAGTCTTTCAGGAATTCATCAACGATGTTTTCCGTGACCTGTTGCAGCAGTGTGTGGTGGTCTATTTGGATGACATCTTGGTATATTCTGAATCCATGGAGGCCCACATTCTGGATGTCAGACGAGTGTTGCAACGGTTACGAGAGAACAAGCTGTTCGGTAAGCTTGAGAAATGCGAATTTCACCGATCCCAGGTAACCTTCTTAGGTTACATCATTTCCGCTGAGGGGTTCTCCATGGATCCTGAGAAGGTTTCGGCTGTCTTACAGTGGCCCCAGCCCAGTGGTCTTCGTTCCCTGCAGCGCTTTTTGGGCTTCGCCAATTATTATCGGAAGTTCATCAGGGACTTTTCCATGCTAGCCAAGCCTCTCACGGATCTGACCAGGAAGGGCAGTAATTCCCAGGTCTGGCCGCTCGAGGCCATCCGAGCTTTTGAGGCTCTAAAGTCCGCCTTTGTGTCGGCTCCGATTCTGTCGCATCCCAACCCTGGGTTGCCCTTTGTCCTCGAGGTGGACGCGTCTGAGACAGGAGTAGGCGCCCTTCTGTCTCAGCGTAGAACACCAGAGGGTCCTCTGCTTCCTTGTGGGTTTTACTCCTGGAAACTGTCTTCCGCGGAGTGCAACTATCAGATTGGTGACAGGGAGTTATTGGCCATCGTGCAGGCCCTTAAAGAATGGAGGCACTTGCTCGAGGGTTCGGTGGTTCCGGTCCTCATCCTGACGGACCACAAGAATCTGACCTACCTTTCTGAGGCCAAGAGATTGACACCACGTCAGGCCAGATGGGCTCTGTTCTTGTCACGTTTTAATTACGTGGTCTCCTACCTACCCGGTTCCAAGAACATCAGGGCGGATGCCTTATCACGGCAGTACTCCGAGCTGTCCAGGGAGGAGTCGATTCCGACTTCGGTCATACCTCCGAATCAGATCTTGGCCGCCATTCGCACCAGCCTGACCTCTCCCCTGGGTGAGCAGATTTTGGCGGCTCAATCTGGTGCTCCCTCTGGGAGACCCAACGGCAGATGTTTTGTGCCTGAGGAGTTGCGCACTCGGTTGTTGCGAACCTACCATAACTCCAAAACTGCGGGGCATCCTGGAAAGAATCAGCTGTCCTGGGCTGTTTCCCGTCTGTTCTGGTGGCCTTCCCTACGTTCCGACATCGCCGCATATGTAGCGGCATGCTCCGTTTGTGCCCAGAGTAAGTCCCCTCGGCACCTTCCGTTGGGCCTTCTGCAACCCATAGCCACCGGGGAGCGCCCATGGTCACACCTGGGGATGGATTTCATTGTGGACCTCCCTGCATCCCGAGGCCATACGGTCATTCTCATGATTGTGGATCGGTTTTCCAAAATGTGCCACTGTGTTCCTCTCAAGAAGTTACCCTCTGCACAAGAGTTGGCCACGATTTTTGCCAGGGAGGTCTTCCGGTTGCACGGTTTGCCCAAGGAGATTGTGTCGGATCGGGGGAGTCAGTTTGTGTCCAGGTTCTGGCGCGCCTTTTGCTCCCAGTTGGGGATTCATCTCTCCTTCTCCTCGGCCTACCACCCTCAGTCCAATGGGGCCGCAGAACGATCCAATCAGGCCTTGGAGCAATTCCTTCGTTGCTATGTCTCCGATCACCAAGACAATTGGGTTGACCTCCTGCCTTGGGCTGAGTTTGCCAGGAACACGGCGGTGAACTCTTCCTCTGGGACGTCTCCCTTCATGGCCAATTATGGGTTCCAACCTGCCGTGTTACCGGAGGTATTCTCTCCCCAGGATATTCCGGCTGTGGAGGATCACCTTTCCGTCCTACGTGCTTCTTGGGTACTGATCCAGAAGTCCCTTGAGGTCTCTGCGCAGCGCCAGAGACTCCAGGCTGATCGCAGACGAGCGCCTGCTCCTTCCTACCAGGTCGGAGACCGTGTATGGTTGTCCTCCCGCAACCTCAACCTTCGAGTGCCCACTCCCAAGCTGGCGCCTCGCTTTGTTGGTCCCTTCCGAGTGCTTCGCAGGGTAAACCCGGTAGCCTATGCCCTTGCGCTTCCTCCTGGCATGCGGATCTCCAACGTGTTTCATGTCTCCCTGTTGAAGCCACTGGTGTGTAATCGTTTCACTTCCTCGGTTCCTCGGCCTCGTCCGGTCCAAGTGGGCAATCGTGAGGAGTATGAGGTGAGCAATATCCTGGACTCACGCCTGGTCCGCGGTCGGGTGCAGTTTTTGGTCCATTGGCGTGGTTATGGTCCAGAGGAGCGTTCCTGGGTTCCCTCCGCAGATGTCCATGCTCCTGCCTTGCTCCGAGCCTTCCACGCACGCTTCCCTCAGAAACCGTTCTTTACTCCGCGGAGGAGGGGCCCTTGAGGGGGAGGTACTGTCATGGTCTTACCTTCTTGCTGTTCTCCTTCGTTTGACATGTGCTGGCGGCCATCTTGGTTTCTGGGTTTTTTGTAGCCTCCCACCCTGCGCCTCCTCCTTCCCACTGGGAGGAGCTGGATGCCCAGCTCATATATATAGGAGGTCTGTGGCTTCAGTTCCTTGCTTGGTCCTCCTGTGTTCACATGCTTCTAGACTGCTGCTGCTTCTGGTTCCTGATCCTGGCTTCGTCCGACTACCCTGCTGGTTCCTGATCCTGGTTTCGTCCGACTACCCTGCTGGTTCCTGATCCTGGCTTCGTCTGACTACCCTGCTGGTTCCTGATCCTGGCTTCGTCTGACTACCCTTCTGGTTCCTGACCTCTGGCTTCGCAAAGACTCTGCTTCGGTTTCGCCATCCGTTTGGACTTTTGCTTTACAGCTTTATTTTCAATAAAGCCTTCTTATTTTCACTTATCCCTTGTTGTACGTCTGGTTCATGGTTCCGTGACACCAGGCCTAATTTTGCAAAACTGACATATCTCACTTTATGTGGTAATAACTTTGGAACGCCTTTACTTATTCAAGTCATTCAGAGATTGTTTTTTCGTGACACATTGTACTTCATGATAGTCATAAATTTGAGTCAAAATATTTCACCTTTATTTATGAAAAAATCCCAAATTTACCAAAAATTTAGAAAAATTCGCAATTTTCTAAATTTCTATTTCTCTGCTTTTAAAACAGAAAGTGATACCTCATAAAATATTTATTACTTAGCATTCCCCATATGTCTACTTTATGTTGGCATCATTTTGGAAAAGTCATTTTATTTTTTTAGGACGTTAGAAGGCTTAGAAGTTTAGAAGCAATTCTTCCAATTTTAAGAAAATTGCCAAAACCCACTTTTTAAGGACCAGGTCTGAAGTCACTTTGTGGGGCCTACATAGTGGATACCCCCATAAATGACCCCATTGTAGAAACTACACCCCTCAAGGTATTCAAAACCGATTTTACAAACTTTGTTAACCCTTTAGGCGTTCCACAAGAATTAAAGGAAAATGGAGATCACATTTTTAAATTTCACTTTTTTGGCAGATTTTCCATTTTAATCAATTTTTTTCTTTAACACATCGATGGTTAACAGCCAAACAAAACTCAATATTTATTACCCAGATTCTGAGGTTTACAGAAACACCCCACATGTGGTCATAAACTGCTGTATGGGCACACGGCAGGGCACAGAAGAAAAGGAACTCCACATGGTTTTTAGATGCCATGTCCCATTTGAAGCCCCCTGATGCACCCTTACAGTAGAAACTCCCAAGAAGTGATCCCATTTTGGAAACTAGGGGATAAGGTGCCAGTTTAATTGCTACTATTTTTGGGTACATATGATTTTTTGATCATTCATTATAACACTTTATGGGGCAAGGTGACCAAAAAATTGGTTGTTTTAGCACAGTTTCTATTTATTTATTTTTACAGCGTTCACCTGAGGGGTTCAGTCAAGTGACATTTTCATAGAGCAGATTGTTACAGACGTGGCGATACCTAATATGTATACTTTTTCTTATTTATTAAAGTTTTACACAATAATAGCATTTTTGAAACAAAAAAATTATGTTTTAATGTGTCCATGTTCTGAGAGCTATAGTTTTTTTTATTTTTTGAGAGATTTTCTTATGTAGGAGCTCATTTTTTGCGGGATGAGGTGACGGTTTAATTGGCACCATTTTGTGGGACATACGCGTTTTTGATCACTTGGTGTTGCACCTTTTGTGATGTAAGGTGACAAAAATTGCTTGTTTTGACACAGTTTTTTTTTTTTTTTTACGGTGTTCACCTGAGGGGTTAGCTCATGTGATATTTTTATAGAGCTGGTTTTTACGGACGTGCCAATACCTAATATGTATACTTTTTTTTATTTGTTTCACTTTAATACAATAATAGCATTTTTGAAACCAAAAAAATTATGTTTTAGTGTATCCATGTTCTAAGAGCTATATTTATTTATTTTTTTGAGAGATTTTCTTATGTAGGGTCTCATTTTTTGCGGGATGAGGTGGGTACCATTTTGTGGGACATACGCGTTTTTGATCACTTGGTGTTGCACCTTTTGTGATGTAAGGTGACAAAAATTGCTTGTTTTGACACCGTTTTTTTTTTTTTTTTTACGGTGTTCACCCGAGGGGTTGGGTCATGTGATATTTTTATAGAGCTGGTTTTTACGGACGCGGCAATACCAAATATGTCTATTTTATTTCATTTTTTCTATTTTTAACTTTTTTTTTTTATTTCTTACTTGGGGAATTTTTTTTTTTACATGTGAAACCTTTTTTCTATTTTATTTTTTCAACCCTTTATTTTTTTATTTTTTATTTTTTATTTTACACTTTTCGTCCCCCATAAGGTCATACAAGACCTCTGGGGGACATTTACTTCACTTTTTCTTTTTTTTTTCACTGTTGATTTCTCCTGTAACTGGGGCTGACATAGTAGCCCCAGTTACAGAAGAAATGCACCCCCCAGAGAGGCTGTACAGCATAATTCTGTGCTGTACAGCCTCAGAGCAGGGCTGATCGAGGTCTCTGAAAGACCTCACACAGTACCCTGCACTCTCCGGTCACGGCGGTCACATGACCTCCGGGTCGGAACAGGAAGCGCATAGCGCTTCCTGCTCTGCATACACAGCGCTCGGCGAGTGCTGTGTATGCAGCGATCCAGAAGGCAGGGACACCTGGGCACTGTCCCTGCCTTCTCTCTGGGTTGCCCTCCTGTCACTGACAGCGGGCAACCCTATCAGCAGCTGCACGATTAGCGTGCAGCTGCACTTTCTGAACGGACGTTTTAAAACGTCCGTTCAGAAATAGAGATCCACCTCCTGGACGTTTATAGTCTATGGGTGGACGGGAGGTGGTTAACATGTATAGCTTGGAAGAAAGACGAGACAGAGAGGATATGATAGAAACTTTTAAATACATAAAGGGAATCAATAAGGTAAAAGAGGAGAGAATATTTAAAAGAAGAAAAACTGCTACAAGAGGACATTGTTTTAAATTAGAGGGGCAAAGGTTTAAAAGTAATATCAGGAAGTATTACTTTACTGAGAGAGTAGTGGATGCATGGAATAGCCTTCCTGCAGAAGTGGTAGCTGCAAATACAGTGAAGGAGTTTAAGCATGTATGGGATAGGCATAAGGCCATCCTTCATATAAGATAGGGCCAGGGGCTATCCATAGTATTCAGTATATTGGGCAGACTAGATGGGCCAAACGGTTCTTATCTGCCGACACATTCTATGTTTCTATGTTTCTCTTCCAAATTGTCAACAGTGCTTGGAATAGAGATATAAAAACATTACTATCAAGGCATTATTCCAACAATTTTCCATTTATCTCATTGTCCAACATTAAAATAATGGTAATGATGCTGCACCAAATATTAGGCAAATGTTAGACAACTGTTCAACGATATTAAAGCTTATATAAACTGCATTATATAAGTGATTCTTCAGCTTGTTCATTAGATCAAGCTGAATTCATCAAGGAAAGTGAAGCTTAAAAAGGTGTTTGCCAATATGGAAAATGATGATGACTTATCCTCAGGAGAGGTCATCAGTATCTGATTGTGGACGGTACGACCCCTGTTGATCAGCTGTTTGCAAAGGGCCCAGCACACCTGTGAGCGCCGTGGCCTTCTTTTAGCTTTTACTCGGCAAGTGATCTTGTGCAACTCCACACCATAGAAGTTAATGGGGCTGAGAGCTTTACCAATCAAAGCTGCTACACAATGTACTGCACTGTGCTTGGTAGGCTACAAGGAGATGGCAGCCGTTGCCTTCTCAAACAGTTGGTTGTACTGGTGCTTTGAATTGCAGCTGCTGGGTGTAGAGGTATGTTTGTTTGTTTTTTCAATGAAACATCGCCACTTCAGGAGTGATCATTTATTTCCGACAACATTGATCCCTACAGAATTACTACTGTGTCTTCATCTTTTCCATTATATAAAAAAAAGGAACTTGAACAAAGTCTGGATGCTTTTAATATAGGTATGAAAACAGGGATCAACATAAATGGACATTACAGCATAAGCAGTATAGTATACAATATTTTTCAGACTATAAGATGCAGGATTTGGAGGAGGAAACTAAGGGAAAAAGTATTTGCCATCCCACCTCAGAGCAGACCCCCATTCTTAATCAGCCTCAGTTCAGCACCCCATTAGATCGGACAACCCAGCCCCCATCAGCCTCAGATCGTACACCCATCAGGCCTCAAATCAGATGATAAATATATAAATATATGCTATATATAGCACTATATCGAATATATTCGTTTTTTAGAATATTCAGAAGGAAAAAAAGACGAATGTTCTAAAAAACTAATATATTTGATATAGTACTATATATAAATTTTTTAGAATATTCGTAATATTCAAAAACAAGAATATATAGCAATATAGCGAATATTCGAGATTTTTTTTAAATTAGTACACATGATCCCTCCCTGCTTCTAGCTTGTGGGCCAATGAGAAGGCTGCAATATCTTTGACTTTAGGAGTAGTGTTGTTTGCAAATTTTCGCAATCAAATTTTTGTAATGAGAAATTCCGTAATGCGAATTTTTGTAATATAATAATTCGCTATATTGCTATATATTCTTGTTTTGAATATTACGAATATTCTAAAAAATGAATATATAGCAATATAGCGAATATTCGAAAAAAAAACTAAAATAGAGCAATTTAGCTAATATAGTGCCATAATCTACTTTGTCTAATATTTTAAATTTTTTTCTCATCTGAAGTTCAGATTGGAAAAAAAATACAACTATTAAAAAAAAGATTATAGCACTATATTAGCTAAATTGTTCTACATTAGTTTTTTTTCGAATATTCGCTATATTGCTATATATTCTTGTTTTAGAATATTACGAATATTCTAAAAAACAAATATATTAGTTTTTTTAGAATATTTGTCTTTATTTTTAATTCTGTACAGTTGTTCCACTTTGGCATACTCCTCCCCGACAAGCATCCCCGTCACCATGCGAACGCCTGTGGGTTAGAATATACCATCGGATCTGAGTTTTCACGATCTCATTGATTCTCATTAGGAAAATTTGCATTACGAAAATTCTCATTACAAAAATTAGCATTGTGAAAATTCACAATCAACACTACTCCTAACGAATATTCGAATTCGCGAATATTCGACTGAATATTCACGAAATATCGCGAGTTCGAATATAACTCCTGCCGCTCATCACTACTAATAACACACAAAGAATTAAATGTTACCATGTTTTTATTGAACACACCATGTAAACATTCACAGTGCAGGTGGAAAAAGTATGTGAACCCTTGAATTTAATAACTGGTTGAACCTCCTTTGGCAGCAATAACTTCAACCAAACGTTTCCTGTAGTTGCAGATCAGACGTGCACAACGGTCAGGATTAATTCTTGACCATTCCTCTTTACAGAACTGTTTCAGTTCAGCAATATTCTTAGGATGTCTAGTGTGAATCGCTTTCTTGAGATCATGCCTCAGGACTCTGACTGGGCCACTCCGGAAGGTGTATTTTCTTCTGTTTAAGCCATTCTGTTGTTGATTTACTTCTATGCTTTGGGTCGTTGTCCTGTTGCAACACCCATCTTCTGTTGAGCTTCAGCTGGTGGACATATGGCCTTAAGTTCTCCTGCAAAATGTCTTGATAAACTTGGGAATTCATTTTTCCTTCGATGATAGCAATCCGTCCAGGCCCTGATGCAGAAAAGCAGCCCCAAACCATGATGCCCCCACCACCATACTTCACAGTTGGGAGGAGGTTTTGATTTTGGTGTGCTGTGCCTCTTTTTCTCCACACATAGTGTTGTGTGTTTCTTCCAAACAACTCAACTTTGGTTTCCTCTGTCCACAGAATATTTTGCCAGTACTGCTGTGGAACATCCAGGTGCTCTTGTGCAAACTGTAAACGTGCAGAAATGTTTTTTTTTAGGACAGCAGTGGCTTCCTCTATGGTATCCTCCCATGAAATCGATTCTTGCTTAGTGTTTTACGTATCGTAGATTCGCTAACAGGGATGTTAGCATATGCCAGAGACTTTTGTAAGTATTTAGCTGACACTCTAGGATTCTTCTTCACCTAATTAAGCAGTCTATACTCTTGTATACTCCAGTCTATGCTCTTGCACTCATCTTTACAGGATGGCCACTCCTAGGGAGAGTAGCAGCAGTGCTGAACTTTCTCCATTTATAGACAATTTGTCTTACCGTGGACTGATGAACAGCAAGGCTTTTGGAGATACTTTTATAACCCTTTCCCGCTTTATGCAAGTCAACAATTCTTAATCGTAGGTCTTCTGAGAGCTCTTTTATGCGAGGCATCATTAACATCAGGCAATGCTTCTTGTGAAAAGCAAACCCAGAACTGGTGTGTTTTTTATAGGGCAGGGCAGCTGTAACCATCTCATTGATTGGACTCCATTTGGCTGACACCTCACTCCAATTAGCTCTTGGAGATGTCATTAGTCTAGGGCAGTGATGGCGATCCTATGGCACGGGTGCCAGAGGCGGCACTCAGTGCCCTCTCTGTGGGCACCCGAACCCTGGAAGAAGTCCAAGGTGTACCACTATGCCTTAGACTTTTTCTGCCATTCATCAGCGCAGGGCATGCTATGAATGGCACAGACAGCTCACTGAATGTAGGCAGGCTATTATAGATAAATTATAAAGTACATGAAAGATATGTTATATTAGTATTCAGGGTAAATGGCCATGTTGGCACTTCGCAATAAATAAGTGAGTTTTGGGTTGCAGTTTGGGCACTGGGTCTCTAAAAGGTTCAAGATCACTGGTCTAGGGGTTTACATACTTTTTCCCCCTGCACTGTGAATGTTTACATGTTGTGTTCAATAAAAACATGGTAACATTTAATTCTTTGTGTGTTAGTTTAAGCAGACTGTGATTATCTATTGTTTTCTTAAACCTCCTCTGCCCAAGCACCATCCTCCTCTGACTCCTCTTCAGACTCCTGCTGACTTGTCTTAGATGGAGCGTTGGGCAGTCACAAATCAGACATCTGATGGGCAAGTGGTGTCGCCGCTGAACGTCAGCAAGGCACGTCAAATAGATTCTGGGGAGCTTGGGGGGTGCAGCCGAAGAGGCGGTAGCAGTGGAAAATGAGGAGTCAGCCGAGGAGGAGACGGAGGATGGAGTAGGAGGAGGAGAAGAAGAGGCAGGCCTGCATGCAATCCTTGGCGGTAACACCAAATCCACACGGGTGCCACGGGTTACATGCTTGATGGCCGTCAAAAGGTTCACCCAGTGGGCAGTAAAAGTTATGTACCTTCCCTACCCATGTTTGCTAGACCACGTGTCTGTGGTCAGATGTATCTTGGCACCGACACTTTGTGCCAGAGATATATTAACTTGCCGCTGAATGTTGCCATATAGTTCAGGGATGCCCTTCTGGGAGAAATATTTTCTTCCGGGTACCTTTCATTGCGGTGTGCCAATGGCCACAAATTTTCTAAAGGCCTTCGAGTCCACCAATTTATATGGCAGTAGTTGGCGGGCTAGCAGTTCCGACAAGCCAGCGGTCAGCCATTGGGCAAGAGGATTATCCGGCGTCATCATTTTTTTACGCTCGAACATTTGGGCCACGGAAGCCTTGTGCCAGATGAACGTGACGACGGCAGAGTGGAAGGTGGAGTGGAGGACAAATGGGAGGAGAGTGGAGAAAGAGAAGGAGAAGAGGCAGGATGTGGAGCGCCGGGAGAGTGGCTTTGTGGGTTCTGACGGCGTTGCTCCCACTGGGCTTTTGTCACGATCAGTGGGGGGGGGGACTCCACACTGAACACAGGAGGGAACTGGGCCTGAAGACTGGGGAAGAAACAGATCAGCTCCTAGACAACCCTAATCTGGGGCCCTGACTACCTATCAATATGAATAGGCCTTGAAGGTAGGAATATTCATAAGCAGGATACCTATGCCCTGATTTCCCTATAAGGCCCTGAAATAAGTATAGGACGAGAGACAACCCATTCCTCCCCAGATGAACGAATGGAAGTCTCTGTCTCAGGCCCAGATACATCAACAGGGAATATAACAAATACATACAAACGCAACTCTTAACTTCTGTAGAGATGGAAGAACAGGAACACCAGAGAGGATCTCACACCAGCTCAGCCAAACCCAAATGAAGCTATCAACTGCATAGTCAGAAAGGTAGGGTGACACTATAAAGGGTAGAAGTGAGCACTGAGCAACAGCTGAGAAAAGGGAAGTGATCATTAATCCTATCAACACTGAATCAAGAGAAATCAAGGAGGCTGTTAGATTCCTCCACGCTCAGCCAATCTACTTGATTTCCTGACATCAGTCACCTGAGGGACCGTGACAGCTCGGTGATGGGAGGCCAGGTGCCTTCTTAAGTCGGTCGTCCCTAGGTGAGTGTTGGGCTTTCCGCGACTTATGCGTTGACAGCACTGGCTGCAGATGGCAACACTATTGTCAGCAGCTGACAAGTAAAAAAAAGCCCACACTGCTGAGCCATGTGCCGGCGTCCTGGGAGCGCAAAATGTGACCGTGCATGGTGGATGGCTCGCCCCAGATACATTTGCAGTCTGCTTTTTGCCTCCTGTGCACTGCGAGTTCTGCCTGCTTCTCCTCCTTCTCCTCCGTATCTGCTGCTACGTATCTCCCTTTAAACTCCCCTCTCTTTCCTCTCTTGTGGGCACCCACGTAACATCCATTGACACATCATCACCGTCACTTCCACCACCACTGACATTAGAGATCTCGGAGTAGGCAGCAACAGCTGGGGCCACCCTCCTTGGACTGATCTGGGTACTGTCGTCATACTGCTGGGTGGCGAACGTTGATACCTCCTCTTCCTGATCCGATGGCAAGAATGGCTGCGCATCGGTAAGGTCTTGGAATGGATGGGAAAATAATTCCTCTAACTCAAGTGAGGGGATTTGGTGGTGGTGGTGTCTTTGGGGGTGCACGCAGCAGAGAGTGAAGAGGGTGCAGATAGAGAGGATGAGGAGGGTGCAGAAGCGGAAAGCTGAGTGAGCCACTCAACCAACTCTGTGGCGTCCTTTGACATAATCGCACGCACTGTTGCACCTGCCCGACCTCTACCACCCCTGCGGAACAGCCTGCCTCTTCCTCTGCCTGTCATTTTCAAAAGGATCCTGTGCCAAAGTCCCTAGAGAAGAGCAGTATTTCTGGAAGCTGATATATGGCAGGCCTCAATCAGTTGTTAATTGAAGCTGGTATATCACCCTCAAGCAGTAATTTTGTGGACGCACGTATATGGAAAACCTCAATCACTATTTTGTGGAAGCTGATAAATCGCAGCCCTCAATCAGTATTTTCTGGAAGCATACAAATGCACTATAATATACTTTTTATGTTAGAAAGTATATTATAAGTATATCACTAGTGTTGAGCGTGAATATTTGATTATCGCGAATATCGCAACTTCGAAAATTTTTGAATATTTCGAATATAGTGCTATATATTTGTTTTTCGAATATTTGTCTTTTTTTTTAACTCAGAAAATCGGCATTGTAATGATCGTGTAATATGCGAATATTACGCGATCAATACAGGCGTGGGTCAAAAAGGAATATATAGCACTATATTAGATATAGTGCTATATATTAGGTTTTTTTTACAGTCGTCTTTTTTTTCCATCTGAAGTTATGATTCCCCCTGCTTAACCTCTTAAGGACCCAGCCAATTTTTACCTTAAGGACCTTATGTGGTAATATCTTTGTGTTTTTTTTTGGAGGATCCGTTTCTTTCCACAGATCCCTTGTAATAAATGCCTACCCTTGTCCGCAAATGTGAAAAAAGTAGGACATGCACTATTTTTTTTGCTGAAGGGAAACACGGAAAACGGTAGAGGAACACAAACGGATGAACAATCAGCATTTTTTTGCTGACCCATTGAAATGAATGGGTCCCCATCCTATCCGCAAAAAAAAAAAAACGGAACGGAGGCCGAGAAAAACAACTGTCGTGTGCATCAGGCCTTTACGTCACATATTGTACTTCATGACAGTGGTAAAATTGAGTCAAAAAATGTCATTTTTATTTATAAAAAAATACCACATTTACCAAAAATTGGGAAAAATTATAAAAATTTCCAAATTTCTATTTCTATTTCTATTTCTCTACTTTTATAATAGATAGTAATAACTCCAAAAATATTTCTTACTTTACATTCCCCATATGTCTACTTCATGTTTGGATTATTTTGTGAACGCCATTAATATTTATTTTTTGGGGACGTTAGAAGGCTTAGAAGTTTAGAAGCAAAAATCTGTACCACATGGGACGCAACCAGAGACGCTGGAACCAAGAGACGCCGCAATGGAGAGAGACGCTGAGCAAGCAGCAGGACACGTGCGCACCAACGCCCCCCAGGACCAGATCACCATCAGCATACAACGTCGATAGCCACCACTTGGGAGCCATTCCTTGGGACCCACTACAAATGGGGTAAGACTGTTCCAGTCTCCATATGCAGCTGACTTAATTATATTCGGACATAACAAGGAATTCTAATACCCACAGTAAGACGAGCTATCTGATACAATTTTATTTTATTTTATTTGGATATCCGTATATCCACCAATTATGCACATAGGACCACACACTGTGCACATTGACGTAAACATTAGAGCTATACTATACAGACTGATCACCTGTATTAGTATTTATTATTATATACCAGTACTACTAAATAAAGGGATCAAATTTTCTCCAACAGCCAATCTAGAAAAATTCTCTACATACATCGGTATAGAGAAATTTATTAGAAAATTATGCATAAAAAGATACTATATGAAAAATCCAATGACCCATACAAATGTGAATATAGTGTCTAAATATGAACACACAAATCTGAAACTTAAGTCCAAAAAATTTCCAAGGCAAGTGATTAGCCATGAAATTGCTACATTTAGGAAAAATATGGAATCCGAAATAAGGAGACTAAATAATAAACCTACATACAATAACTTAACTAAATCCGAGATGAATGCGATCAAAGAACTACAAGCTATAAACAATATTACAATTAGACCAGCTGATAAGGGTGGGGCAATCGTTGTACTAGACACATCCAAATATCACTCAGAATGTCTGAGACAACTATCAGACAATACTACATATAGAAAATTGAAGTCTGACCCAATACATACTTTTCATAACGATTTTATAAAATACTGTAACAGAGGTTATGCCAATGGCATACTCCTGAAACAAGGGCATAAATTCATCATCAATACTCCAAAACGTTTACCAATTTTCTATTGCCTACCCAAAATTCACAAAGATCTTGTACAACCACCCGGTAGACCCATAATATCGGGAATAGGTTCAATAACATCCAACCTTGCACAATATCTAGACAAATTACTCCAACCAGCAGACAAAAAAATCCCCTCATACATAAAAGATACAACAGATATAATAAAAACATTAGAACAACTGGAATTTCAGACACATTGGAAATTAGATACTATGGATGTGAGTTCACTATATACCATCATAGAACATCAACAAGGATTGGAAGCCCTTAGACAACAGCTAGAAATTGCCAACACATTACAATTAGACCAGATAGAATACATACTGGAAGGGGTAAAACACATATTGACACACAATTATTTTTGTTATGAATCTGATTTCTACATTCAGGAGAGGGGCACAGCCATGGGCACCAGATTTGCCCCCAGCTATGCAAATCTATTCATGGTGCACTGGGAACGTGAGGTCATTGCGCCACAGCTGGGGGAAAGTCTGGTGCTCTGGCATCGTTATATCGACGACATAATTTTTGTTTGGCAGAATACCGAAGAACGTCTAAATTAGTTCCTGTCTCAGATTAATCCTAATGACAGGAACCTAAAGTTTACCACCAAAGTTAGTGACACTGAGATTGAATTCCTTGATCTCAAGATAGAAATTAAAGATACCAAACTGCTGTGTAGTACTTACCATAAGCCGGTCATGAAAAATGGATATATACTATATATCAGCTGCCATCTCCCCCATTGGCTACTAAACATTCCAACTAGCCAGTTCAGAAGATTAAAAAGGAATTGTACTCTCGATGAAAATTTTAAAAAGGAAGAGATAATACTAAAAGAACAATTTCTGGCCAGACAATATCCCGAAAAAAACCTTAGATACAGCCCTAACCAAAGTAAGGAATATGAATAGAGAATCCTTTTTCGACATTAAAAACAAACAGGAAGAACCAGGCGACAATATATGGATAATCCTTCCCTTTTATGGACAATATAAGAAAATTGATAAACTAATACCCAAACATTGGCACCATCTACAAAGAGACAAAATCATAGGTCGCTCCCTTCCGAATAACCCCTTAATAACTTATATGAAAGCACCAAATTTAGGACTGATGATTGCCCCAACTATAAAAAAAAATAAAAAAAGAGTATACAATCCAATTGGCTTACTTTAAAAGAATTCCACAGATGCGGAAGTTGCAGTAATTGCAAATTAACACACTTCCCCCAAAAAACTGTATAGGTTCAATCAACACAGAATTCCTTCTCCCATACAATTAGAGACAGTCTGTCGTGTAATTCCACAGATGTCATATACATTTTGGAATGTCCATGCCACAGACAGTACGTGGGCCGCACGAAGAGATTGTTCAAGAAATGGATAGCTGAACACAATAATAACATAAAAAAAGGCTATGAGTACCATACAGTATCTCAACACTCTAAAGTACACCATAATAAGGACCCCTCCGGTTTGATCTACACAGCTTTAGAAAAGATTAAGAAACCTTGGAGAGGGGGAAACCACATATCAATCATGTCTAGGGCGGAATCTCGGAAGATCTTTGAATTCGAAACAATTGTCCCCGCTGGCCTGAACGCAGAACTAGAATTATTCAGATTTCTATAGGGAGATGTGCCCTCCGGGGATGGGTTGTCAAGGTCCGGCTGTCTACCAGCACCCCGACTCCCTCTCCCTGTTGGGCCCCCCTCCCCCTATCTACCAGTATTCTCTATACCATAATCGAATAAGGGATTCTCCCCTCACAACCCATATACCTCATCTCCTGCATACCGTAGCGACTAACATAATTTCTACTGACCTCTTTATATACATATGTATACTTTTATAACTTTATGGGGAACACCCTATTTTTATCCTTATTTTTATTCTTATTTTAATTAAAATTTTATTTTTATTTTATTTTTATTTCTTGATCTGTTATCATATTTTCACCCAATTATGGTGCATGCACCCTACTATGGCTGCACACATGGCAATGTTACATATACATACAGTCACCATGGTGAATACATGTGAACTCTGTATATAACCAATTGGATCCATTTCAGATTTTACCAATATCCAAGACACCCTACAGATCCCTCCCATATAAATAGGATGGTGATCAGTAATACTGTCTGCCACTGATGAAGGTGCAAGTGTGCACCGAAACGCGTTTGGTCCTATTTCAGACAGTATTCCGATCCATTTATCAAATGGTTCAGTAGCCAAAGATCTCTACAAACATAGACTGTAATCCAAAGTCACAGAACAGAGCCGGCCGCAATAGATAACGTTCTTAGTCAGCTGACCGCAGTGACGCAGATACGTCTCGAGTCACATGGTACGCCATCCTCTGTACCACATGGGAGGCAACCAGAGACGCTGAAACCAAGAGACGCCGCAACGGAGAGAGACGCTGAGCAAGCAGCAGGACACGTGCGCACCAACGCCCCCCCCCAGGACCGGATCACCGTCAGCATACAACGTCGATAGCCACCACTTGGGAGCCATCCCTTGGGACCCACTAGAAATGGGGTAAGACTGTTCCAGTCTCCATATACAGCTGACTCAATTATATTTGGACATAACAAGGAATTCTAATACCCACAGTAAGATGAGCTATCTGATACAATTTTATTTTATTTTGATATCCGTATATCTACGTCACCACCAATTGTGCTCATAGGACCACACACTGTGCACATTGACGTAAACATTAGAGCTATACTATACAGACTGATCACCTGTATTAGTATTTATTATTATATACCAGAACATTGCTTTTTGTGGTATATTTTATCTGAATACCTTGACGTCACCTATCTGGAACCACTCGTATTAACCACTTGTGGTATATATATATTTTTTTTCTTGATCTTAATAAATAATTTACTACATACAGTCCTGATCAAAAGTTTAAGACCACTTGAAAAATGGCAAAAAATCATATTTAGCATGGCTGGAATTAACAAGGTTCCAAGTAGAGCTTCAACATGCAACAAGAAGAAATGGGAGTGAGACAAAACATTTTTTGAGCATTCAATTTAATGAAAACAACGAATAAACTGAAACAGGCTGTTTTTCAGCTGATCAAAAATTTAGGACCACACCTCCAAAAAAAAACTAAACCCCCCAAATCAGAAACCCAACTTCCAAACATGAACTCAGTAATGAGTAGCTCCGCCGTTATTGTTTATCACTTCCAAAATTCGTTTCGGCGTGCTTGATGCAAGCGTTTCCATGAGGTGAGTGGGAACATTTCTCCAAGTGGTGAAGACAGCCGCACGAAGGCCATCTACTGTCTGGAACTGTTGTCCATTTTTGTAAACTTCCCTTGCCCTCCATCCCCACAGGTTCTCAATTGGATTTAGATCAGGGGAACACGCAGGATGGGCCAAAAGAGTGATGTTATTCTCCTGGAAGAAGTCCCTTGTCCTGCGGGCATTGTGTACTGTAGCATTGTCCTGTTGAAAAACCCAGTCGTTACCACACAGACGAGGGCCCTCAGTCATGAGGAATGCTCTCTGCAACATCTGGACATAGCCAGTGGCCGTTTGACGCCCCTGCACTTCCTGAAGCTCCATTGTTCCACTGAAGGAAAAAGCACCCCAGACCATTATGGCGCCCCCGCCACTGTGGCGCGTAGAAAACATCTCAGGTGGGATCTGCTTGTCATGCCAGTAACGTTGGAAACCATCAGGACCATCAAGGTTACATTTTTTCTCATCAGAGAATAAAACTTTCTTCCACCTTTGAATGTCCCATGTTTGGTACTCTCTTGAAAAGTCCAAACGAGCAGTTCTGTGGCGTTCAAGGAGACAAGGTCTTTGAAGACGTTTTTTGTTTTTGAAGCCCTTCAGTCTCAGATGCCGTCTGATGGTTATAGGGCTGCAGTCAGCACCAGTAAGGGCCTTAATTTGGGTCGAGGATCGTCCAGTGTCTTGACGGACAGCCAATTGGATCCTCTGGCTCAGTACTAATGAATTTTTTTGAGTCTTCCACTTTACTTTTTTGTTCCATAACCCTCAGGATCATTTAAGAAATTCCAAATGACTGTCTTACTGCGTCCCACCTCAGCAGCGATGGCGCGCTGTGAGAGACCCTGCTTATGCAGTTCAACAACCCGACCACGTTCAAAAAGGGAGAGTTTTTTTGCCTTTGCAATCACAACGTGTGACTACCTGACAGAAAATGACAATGAATCCACATCTTTGCACAGATTTGTCCTTTTAAAGGAATGTGGTCCTAAAATTTTGATCAACTAAAAAACAGCCTGTTTCAGTTTAATCGCTATTTTCAATTAATTGAATGCTCAAATTTTTTTTTGTCTCACTCTCATTTCTTCTTGTTGCATGTTGAAGCTCTACTTGGAACCTTGTTAGGATCCAACAATGTAAAATATGATTTTTTGGCATTTTTCAAGTGGTCTTAAACTTTTGATCAGGACTGTATATCCTGTATCCACTAATATATATATCTAGACATTTGAGTGCCCTCCACCTAACAAATCTTGAAATTTTTCATTAAATTTCCAAAACCCACTTTTCAAGGACCAGTTCAGGTCTGAAGTCACTTTGTGAGGCTTACATAATAGAAACCACCCAAAAATTACCCCCTTTTAGAAACTATACCCCTCAAGGTATTCAAAACTGATTTTACTAACTTTGTTAACTCTTTAGGTGTTCCACAAGAATTAATGGAAAATGGAGATGAAATTTCAGAATTTCCCTTTTTTGGCAGATTTTCTATTTTAATAAATTTTTATCCACTAACAAAGCAAGGGTTAACCGCCAAACAAAACTCAATATTTATTGCCCTGATTCTGTAGTTTACAGAAATACCCCATATGTGTTCGTAAACTGCTGTACGGGCACACGCATTGCGCAGAAGGAAAGGAACGCCATATGGTTTTTGGAAGGCAGATTTCACTGGGATAATTTTAAGCGGCCACGTCACATTTGAAGACCCCTAGATGCACCCCTAGAGTAGAAACTCCAAAAAAAAGACGCCATTTTGGAAACTAAGGTGGCAGTTTTGTTGGTACTATTTTAGGGTACATATGATTTTTGGTTGCTCTATATTACACTTTTTGTGAGGCAAGGTAACAAAAAATAGCTGTTTTGGCACCGTTTTAATTTTTTGTCATTTACAATGTTTATCTGACAGGTTAGATCATGTGGTATTTTTATAGAGCAGGTTGTTACGGACGTGACAATACCAAATATGAGTACTTTTTTTGGTTGTTTATTTCAGTTTTACTTAATAAAGCTTTTTTGAAAAGAAAGATTTTTTAGTGTCTCCATATTCTGAAAGCCATAGTTTATTTTTTATTTTTTGGGCGACTGTCTTATGTAGAGGCTTATTTTTTTTGGTATGAGATGACGGTTTGATTGGTACTATTTTAGGGTGCATATAACTTTTTGATCACTTGCTATTACACTTTTCATGATGTAAGGTGATAAAAAATGGCTTTTTCTACACTGTTTTTATTTTTAGTCTTTCACGGTGTTCACCTGAGGGGTTAGGTCATGTGGTATTTTTATAGAGTAGCTTGTTACAGACATGGCGATACCTAATATGTCTACTTTAAAATTTTTTTTTTTTTTTACATTTTACACAATAGAAGCATTTTTTTAAACAGAAGAAATCATGTTTTAGTGTCTCCATAGGCTGAGAGCTATATATATATTTTTTTTTTGGGCGATTGTCTTAGTTAAGGGCTCATTTTTTGCGGGATGAGGTGATGGTTAGATTGGTACTATTCTGGGGGGCATACGCCTTTTTGATCGCTTGGTGTTGCACTTTTAGTGATGTAAGGTGACCAAAAAAATTTTTTAGCACTGATTTTTTTTTTTTTTTTTACAGTGTTCACCTGAGGGGTTAGGTCATGTGATATTTTTATAGAGCCTGTGGATACAGACGCGTCGATACCTAATATGTCCACTATGGGACAGGGTCTGATCCCTGTTTCAATACAACACAATACATCTGTATTATGCTGTATTGAACTGTCAGTGTCTTACACTGTAAGACGCTAACAGTAGCCTAGGAGACCCAGCCCTGGGGCTGGATCTCCTGGGCTTCCGTAGCTGGCAGTTCCGATGCCTGTTCAAGGCATCGGGGCTGCCATAGCAACCCTCGGTTCCCTGTCCCCGGTGGGGATGTACAAGCTGCCGCAAACCCCCTGTATGCTGCGGTCAGCGTGACCACGGCATACAGGTGGTTAATCCGCCAGCATCAGTGTTTTCACCGATGCTGGCAGATACAGCAGGAGCCCGGCTGTCAGTATCAGCCGGGCCCCTGCTGCTGATCGCGGCATCAGTTGTGGGGCAGCGCGTTAACCCTAGGGCGAGAATGCTCGTCCTAGTGTGTTAAGTACCTGCAAGTTAGGACGAGCATTCTCGTCCAAGGTCCTGAACGTGTTAAGTTGCTTGTCAAGCAATTTAAGCAGGGAGAAATCATGACTTCAGATGGAAAAAAATGACGAATATCCAAAAAAACTAATATATAGCACTATATCGAATATAGTGCTATATATTCCTTTTTGACCCACGCCTGTATTGATCGCATAATATTCGCATATTGCGCGATCATTACATTGCCGATTTTTTCTATAATAAAAAATGTAGAATATAACAAATATTCTAATTCGCGAATATTCGCCAAAATATCGCGAATTTGAATATGACCCCTGCTGCTCATCACTATATATCACACCCCTCTGTGTATCATACCTATTGATAGCACAACGTTACCTGTCCTTAAAAGGACTTTTGTGGCCCTATTAGCTAGCGTTTGGTGGCCCTAAGTTCCTAACTTGCAACCTCTCCCTACACTGGCAAAACACCTAATGTAAATTAGCTGCCAGATCGGGTTCTGTTATTGGGTGTGGGGGGGGGGGGGGTGTCCATGTGCTGAAATGTCTCAATTGGCTTTTCTGTCCCACCTGATGGATGTTGCATGGGTCAAAGTTTGGCGTAATGCAAAAGAATATGGCGCGCGCGGACATCGCCATATGTTCGCATGTTCGGTGGATCGTGAACAGACCGCAAACTGACCGCCGGGCGAACAGCAAGGCCATCACTAGAGGGCAGGGGCCACTATTAAAGGGGCAGCTGATGTGGAGGTCACTGTTAAAGGGGTGTTTACTGTGAATGTTACTGTTAAGGGGGCAGGCTGCTGTGGAGGTCACTGTTAAAGGGGCGGGCACTGTAGGTGTCACTGTTAAGGGGCAGGGACCACTATTAAATGGGCAGCTGCTGTGGAGATCACTGTTAAGTCAGCATTAAGGGAGCGGGGTACTGTGGAGGTCACTGTTAGGGTCCATTCACACGTCCGCATTTTTTAACCGCATCCGATTCGTTTTTTTTGCGGATTGGATGCGGAACCATTCATTTTAATGGATCCGCAAAAAAAGCGGACAGCACACCGTGTGCTGTCCGCTTCCGTATGCCCGTTCCGATGCTCTGCATAAAAATAGATCAGGTCCTATTCTAGTCCGTTAAATGCGCCCCGTTGTCTCATTGATTTCTATGGTTACACAAAAAAAACGGATGTCACACGGATGCTATCCGTATGTCACCCGTTTTTGCGGATCCGTTGTTATAGTTCCGGTCACATGACATTAATCCCCAGGCAGTTCTGCTCCGGAGAGCCAGCTACAAACCCTGATTCACCAGACTAGAGTATCACTAGAGAATCACTATGCCTCTACACGATGTAGAAAAGTTGATTACTCTAGTGGAAGAGAGACCCGAATTATGGGACATGCGGTCAAGCCATTACCATAACCGTCTCAAGAAGGATGCGGCCTGGGAGGAGGTGACCAAAGAGCTGTATGAAGGACAGTGGACATCAGCATCAACAAAGCAGCGTCAAAAATTCGGTTGGTACCTGCTGTTTGTTGGAACGTTAAAAAAAGAAGTTAATAAAAATGTTTTATGTATTGTGTTCTCCCTATTGCCTCCATAGCTTTTTTGAATGATTTAACCATCACAAATTCATTTACAGTTCATTCCATTGTTATGACCACCCTGTAAAACCAGCAGCGGTGGTGTGCTTATGCTGCTGTCTTTTCCATTTATGTGCCAGAAAAACCACCGCTGCTGGATTGCAGACTGGTAGTAACCATGGGAACGAGCATTTTATATTTACAGTAAAAAAAACGGATCGCAATCCCGGATATAAAAATGCGGACGTGTGAATGGACCCTTAAGGGACGGGTCCTGTGGTAGTCACTGTTAAAGGGACGGGTGCTGTGGAGTTCACTGTTAAGGGGGTGGGGTACTGTAGAGGTCACTGTTATGGGGGATACTGTCGGTATCTTTTAACGACACACAGAAGCATTAAATGATAGATGAAATTTACCAGTGCGAAGCTGGGCTCTTCTGTGAGTCTCTTATATATATAAAAATTTGTTTCTGTCTGTTCTTTATGCTCGACCAAACGATTGGACCGATCTTCACCAAATTGAGTACACAGGTACATCAGGTGTCCGGGAAGGTTTTAGACCGGGTCTCAGCTCTCTAATACGTACCGTACCTGAGATATTCTCAAAGAATGACCTGCATTAGCCAATAGAAGCCTGCAAGTCTTTCTCTTCATATCCCAACTGCCATACACACAGTCACATGTCCTTTATCAGCCAATAGAAGCTCTCAGGCCCTTAGTCTTCACATACACACATTTTTCTCCAGGTTTCAATAACAACCCAGCCATTTTTCTTCACTGCTGTAGGTCAGCTTTAGGCTAGGGCTACACGACGACAATAAGTCACACGACACATAGGGCACAACTACACTGCTATATGCATCCATCTTGGATGGATTTTTTGTGACTGTTGTGTCGCAGTCGCGCATGTTGCATGTCGCAGTGCGACACCATAGCCTATCATTATAAAAATTGTTGCGCGACATTGGTACGACAAAATGTGTTGCGACACGTCGTCATGTAGCCCTAGCCTTAAAGGGGAGGTCACTGTTAATTGGGCAGGGGCCACTATTAAAGGGGCAGCTGCTGTGCAGGTCACAGTTAAAGGGGTGTTCTCTGTGGAGGTTTCTGTTAAGGGGGCAGGCTGCTGTGGAGGTCACTGTTAAGGGGGCAGGGGCACTATTAAAGGGGCAGCTTCTTTGGAGGTCACTGTTAGGTCAGCAGTGAACTGTGATTTTCACTGTTAAGGGAGCAGGGTACTGTGAAGGTCGATGTTAAGGGAACGGGGTACTGTGGCAGTCACTGTTAAAGGACGGGTGCTGTGGAGGTCTCTGTTAAGGAGGCAGGGAAGATCACAGATAAGGGCACTGTCCCCTATGGTGGTCAGTGTTAAGGGGCTGGGTGCTTTATAGGTCACTGTTAAGGGGGCGTGCCCCTGAGGAGGTCAATGTCAAGGGTGTGGGGTGCTGTGAAACTCACTGAAACTCACTGTTAAAGGGGCGGGCTGCAATGAAGGTCAAAGTTAAGGGGATGGGCTGCTGTTGAGATCCAATTTTAAGGAGGAGGTGCACTGTGGTGGGGGTCAGTGTTAAGGGGTGAGGAGCTGTGGAGTTCACTGTTAAGGGGACGGGGTGCTGTAGAGGTCACAGTTATGGGGGATACTATCGATATCTTTGAAAGACACACAGACACATTAAATGAAATAGATGAAATATACCTGTGTGAAGCCAGGTCCTTCTGCTAGTCTCTTATAGATATAAAAATGAGTTTCTGTCTGTATGTCTGTTCTTTATGCGCGACCAAATGCCTGGACCGATCTTCAATACATTTGGCACACAGGTACATCAGGTGTCCAGAAAGGTTTTAGTCTCAGCTATCTAGGACGTACTGTTCTTGAGATATTCCCAACAAATGACCTGCATTAGCCAACAGAAGCCTGCAAGTCTTTCACTAATATCCCAACTGCCATACACACGGTCACATGTCCCTTAACAGCCAATAGAAGCTCATAGGCCCTTAGTCTCCACATACACACAGTTTTTCTCCAGGTTTTCATAACAACCCAGCCATTTTTATTCACTGCTGTAGGTCAGCTTTAGGCTAGGTCTACATGACGACAATAAGTCGCACGACACATAGGGTACAACTACACTGCTACATGCATTCATCTTGGATGGATTTTTGCGACTGCCGTGTCGCAGTCGCAGCATGTCGCAATGCGACACATAGCCTATCATTATAAAAATTGTCGCGCGACATTGGTACGACAAAATGTTGCGCGACATATGTCGTCATGTAGTCTTGAAGGGGCAGGGCATTGTGGAGGTCACTGTTAAGAGGGAAGGGGCCACTATTAAAGGGGCAGCTGCTGTGGAGGTCAATGTTAAGTGGGCAGGGGCCACTATTAAAAGGGGCAGCTGCTGTGGAGGTCACTGTTAAGGGGGTTGGCACTGTGGATGTCACTGTTAAATAGGCGTTCACTGTGGATGTTACTGTTATGGGGGCAGGCTACTGTGGATGTCACTGTTAAAGGGGCGGGCACTGTGGAGGTCACTGTTAAGGGGCAGGGGCCACTATTAAAGGGACAGCTGCTGTTGAGGTCACTGTTAAGTCAGCAGGGTACTGTGAGGTCACTGTTAAGGGAGCAGGGTACTGTGGAGGTCACTGTTAAGGGAGTGGGGTACTGTGGCAGTCACTGGCAAAGGGATGGGTGCTGTGGAGGTCTCTGTTAAGGGGGCAGGGAACAGTGGAGGTCACAGATAAGGGGACTGTCCCCTATAGAGGTCAGTGTTAAGGGGCGGGGTGCTGTATAGGTTACTGTTTAGGGGCGGGCCCCTGAGGATGCCAATGTCAAGGGTGTGGGGTGCTGTGAAACTCAATGTTAAAGGGGCAGGCTGCTGTGAAGGTTAAAGTTAAGGGAATGGGCTGCTATGAAGGTCCCATTTTAAGGAGGCTGGGCATTGTGGGTGGGTCAGTGTTAAGGGGTGAGGGGGGTCAGTGTTAACCCTTTGAGGACCAAGGGACGTATTTGTCCTATTTTTTTAATTGCCTGTATCGTCTGATTAAGAACTTAAAATACTTTTTTTTTTGTTTGAGTCAAAATATAAGTTCTTATCAACAAATGGTTCTAGCTTTTTGCCAGTTATTTCATGAAATGGCTTAGTTACAGCAACTGAAGTGTACGAACTTCAGTTGCCGTAAAAAAAAAAAATGGAGCTTCTTTTGGCCTTCCATTAAAAGTAACCTAAATATTCACATTTGTCCCGTGTCATAACTCCTCCCCCAAAAATGACAAGTGTGGAAATGGTTTTATTTATTGTTCAAATACTTTCTTAAATGGAAAAAAATATAATTATTTTTATATTGATGACGGTAATCTTATGGTCCTTGGGGATACTGTATAGGTCACTGTTATGGTGGATACTGTCGATATCTTTTAACTACACACAGAAACATTAAATTAAATAGATTAAATATACCAGTGCAAATTCGGGTCCTCCTGCTAGTATATATACAGTACAGACCAAAAGTTTGGACACACCATCTTATTCAAAGAGTTTTCTTTATTTTCATGACTATGAAAATTGTAGATTCACACTGAAGGCATCAAAACTATGAATTAACACATGTGGAATTATATACATAACAAACAAGTGTGAAACAACTGAAAATATGTCATATTCTAGGTTCTTCAAAGTAGCCACCTTTTGCTTTGATTACTGCTTTGCACACTCTTGGCATTCTCTTGATGAGCTTCAAGAGGTAGTCCCCTGAAATGGTTTTCACTTCACAGGTGTGCCCTGTCAGGTTTAATAAGTGGGATTTCTTGCCTTATAAATGGGGTTGGGACCATTAGTTGCGTTGAGGAGTAGTCAGGTGGATACACAGCTGATAGTCCTACTGAATAGACTGTTAGAATTTGAATTATGGCAAGAAAAAAGCAGCTAAGTAAAGAAAAACGAGTGGCCATCATTACTTTAAGAAATTAAGGTCAGTCAGTCAGCCGAAAAATTGGGAAAACTTTGAAAGTAAGGGCTATTTGACCATGAAGGAGAGTGATGGGGTGCTGCGCCAGATGACCTGGCCTCCACAGTCACCGGACCTGAACCCAATCGAGATGGTTTGGGGTGAGCTGGACTGCAGAGTGAAGGCAAAAGGGCCAACAAGTGCTAAGCATCTCTGGGAACTCCTTCAAGACTGTTGGAAGACCATTTCAGGGGACTACCTCTTGAAGCTCATCAAGAGAATGCCAAGAGTGTGCAAAGCAGTACTCAAAGCAAAAGGTGGCTACTTTGAAGAACCTAGAATATGACATATTTTCAGTTGTTTCACACTTGTTTGTTATGTATATAATTCCACACAGAGGCGGCTCTAGACTTTGTGAGGCCTTAGGCGAAACTCGAACATGAGGCCCCCACAAAGATCGTTGGGATGCTCGTGATCTCCCGTACGGCGCCCCGACTCAGTCCTCAAGAAATGAGATGTGTCAACCACTGCACGGAGCGGTGGTGTGGTCAACACTCCCTCTCCATGTATCTCTATGGAAGGTTTGGCGATACACAAGTGCTGTATCTGCGGCTCTCCCATAGATACATGGAGGGGGAGTGTTGACCACCGCTCCGGGCACAAGGAGATCTGGAGTACCATATAGGAGATCGTGGGGGATCCCATCGATCGATCGCCACCCCCCCTCCCCCCCGATCACACACTTATCTCCTATCTCCTTTGGATAGGGGATTTATTTTCCTATACCAGAGTACCCCTTTAATATGCAGTGACATCACAGTAAAGGGTTAATATGCACAGTGACAACACAGCACAGGGCTTATATTTGCAGCGCATATTAACACTTAGCATTAACCCTGGCTATACTGAGATGTCACAGTGCATATTAACCCTGCACTGTGATGTCACATTGCATATTAACCCTGGCTGTACTGTATGTGACATCACTGTGCCTACTAACCCTGTACTGTGACTAACTGTACAGGGTTAACATGCATGCACAGTGGGTGACATCACAGTGATGTCACATAAAGTACAGCCAGGGTTAATATGCAATGTGACATCACAGTACAGGGTTAATATGCACTGTGACATCTCAGTATAGCCAGGGTTAATGCTAAGTGTTAATATGCGCTGCAAATATAAGCCATGTACTGTGATGTCACCCACTGTGCAAGTTAACCCTGTACTGTTAGTCACAGTACAGGGTTAATAGGCACAGTGATGTCACATACAGTACAGCCAGGGTTAATATGCAATGTGACATCACAGTACAGGGTTAACATGCACAGTGAGTGACATCACAGTACAGGGTATACACAGTGATGTCACAGTCAGGGTTAAGCAGCTGCATGCTTGCAGCACATAGTACAGGGCAGGGGCTTAAGTAAAAAAATGGCACAATACTGGCACCAGTAACACCAGTAAGTTATTATCATCAGACCCTAAGGTAAGAGGTTCCCAGTATAGCTAGCCAGGGGGGAGGGGGGATGGGCACAGCAGCAAGCAGGACACACACCTTGGTCTTCGGGCGCCGGCGGCAGTCAGACAGGGACACTGAGGTGAGGCAGGGCCCTGGCTCCTTCTCCCCTGTGGCTGCGCAGCGCTCTGAGGGCGGGTCTGGCGTTGCGTTCAGTCAGAAGACGTGCCTGTGCGGCGGCACGCTCCGAGCCCTCATCCCCAGCAGCCACTGCTCTCTTAAAGAGGCAGAGTGCAGAGGGGCTCAGAGCGGCCGGGTCGCGGCGGCTCAGTCTTATTTAGTCCACTTAGCACTGTGCAGGGCCCAGGCCACCCAGAAGCCAAAAATTGTGGTTGCAGCGTTGTCTGGTGCAGGTGGGAGCCAGAGCGAGGCCCCTACCAGCGCGAGGCCTTAGGCGGCGGCCTAAGTGGCCTAATGGAAGAGCCGCCTCTGATTCCACATGTGTTAATTCATAGTTTTGATGCCTTCATAGTCATGAAAATAAAGAGAACTCTTTGAATGAGAAGGTGTGTCCAAACTTTTGGTCTGTACTGTATATATATATATATATATATATATATATACACTGCGTGCAGAATTATTAGGCAAATGAGTATTTTGACCACATCATCCTCTTTATGCATGTTGTCTTACTCCAAGCTGTATAGGCTCGAAAGCCTACTACCAATTAAGCATATTAGGTGATGTGCATCTCTGTAATGAGAAGGGGTGTGGTCTAATGACATCAACACCCTATATTAGGTGTGCATAATTATTAGGCAACTTCCTTTCCTTTGGCAAAATGGGTCAAAAAAAGGACTTGACAGGCTCAGAAAAGTCAAAAATAGTGAGATATCTTGCAGAGGGATGCAGCACTCTTAAAATTGCAAAGCTTCTGAAGCGTGATCATCGAACAATCAAGCGTTTCATTCAAAATAGTCAACAGGGTCGCAAGAAGCGTGTGGAAAAACCAAGGCGCAAAATAACTGCCCATGAACTGAGAAAAGTCAAGCGTGCAGCTGCCAAGATGCCACTTGCCACCAGTTTGGCCATATTTCAGAGCTGCAACATCACTGGAGTGCCCAAAAGCACAAGGTGTGCAATACTCAGAGACATTGCCAAGGTAAGAAAGGCTGAAAGACGACCACCACTGAACAAGACACACAAGCTTGAAACGTCAAGACTGGGCCAAGAAATATCTCAAGACTGATTTTTCTAAGGTTTTATGGACTGATGAAATGAGAGTGAGTCTTGATGGGCCAGATGGATGGGCCCGTGGCTGGATTGGTAAAGGGCAGAGAGCTCCAGTCCGACTCAGACGCCAGCAAGGTGGAGGTGGAGTACTGGTTTGGGCTGGTATCATCAAAGATGAGCTTGTGGGGCCTTTTTGGGTTGAGGATGGAGTCAAGCTCAACTCCCATTCCTGCTGCCAGTTTCTGGAAGACACCTTCTTCAAGCAGTGGTACAGGAAGAAGTCTGCATCCTTCAAGAAAAACATGATTTTCATGCAGGACAATGCTCCATCACACACGTCCAAGTACTCCACAGCGTGGCTGGCAAGAAAGGGTATAAAAGAAGAAAATCTAATGACATGGCCTCCTTGTTCACCTGATCTGAACCCCATTGAGAACCTGTGGTCCATCATCAAATGTGAGATTTACAAGGAGGGAAAACAGTACACCTCTCTGAACAGTGTCTCGGAGGCTGTGGTTGCTGCTGCACGCAATGTTGATGGTGAACAGATCAAAACACTGACAGAATCCATGGATGGCAGGCTTTTGAGTGTCCTTGCAAAGAAAGGTGGCTATATTGGTCACTAATTTGTTTTTGTTTTGTTTTTGAATGTCAGAAATGTATATTTGTGAATGTTGAGATGTTATATTGGTTTCACTGGTAAAAATAAATAATCGAAATGGGTATATATTTGTTTTTTGTTAAGTTGCCTAATAATTATGCACAGTAATAGTCACCTGCACACACAGATATCCCCCTAAAATAGCTAAAACTAAAAACAAACTAAAAACTACTTCCAAAAATATTCAGCTTTGATATTAATGGGTTTTTTGGGTTCATTGAGAACATGGTTGTTGTTCAATAATAAAATTAATCCTCAAAAATACAACTTGCCTAATAATTCTGCACTCCCTGTATATATATATAATAGATAAAGGGATTCGCTCTCTAATTCGTCTTCTCAGGATAGGTGCTCTAATCCAATTTTGATACACCCCTCAAATGTAAAAGTAATCTATATTAGAATAAAGGATTGGCACTCATATATGGGAAAATACGGAAAACACGCTATTTATTAATAAGTCAGCTAGTTGGTGATACAATGTGTTACTACTTTATGACAATGGGTTATAACATACATAGGACAATAAAATATGTATATATATAGATGTTGACCAATGGCCGATACAATATATATAAATGATAAAAATTCAAGATACAATAAAACGATTTACAATATAAAATGAGCAATTGCTAAAAGGAATAAGGCAGCGGCTGGTGACACTAAATCTCCTCCCCTGCGTCTCCCAATGCAAAAGACCGATATCAGTCCTAATTGTTGAATATGGACTGGTATGCAGGAGAAAAAGTATGGAGTAACCAGTCTCCGCTCATAGAGTGATACTCCTCTCAATATATTTAACTTTCCAAAGATATTCCTTATAAGAAAGGTTCCGGCAAATGTCTCGACAGTCACACTGATTGTGTTAGTAAATCGCTGTATATCGCATTGTTACTGTTCCATGTCAAAGAAGTTATTGTCCAAGAACAAGTGATTTGTGCTAGGTATGTCAAACAGCAAATGTCCCAGTCCGCAAAAGCTTTATATAGCAGCGCTCCACATACTTAGTGTTCTATGTACGGGGCTGTTATTATTTCCAGGAGGGCACTGCAGATCTAGGACTCACCAGTCACCCCATCACTTTTTACGACCCGTGCTGCATTGTGACCAGACGTCACACAGCATAAGGTCATAGTGCATGCCCACGTGCACTACGTCCTGACGCTGTGTGCGGTAAGGACACAGTGCACTGTGGAACATGAACAAAGACCAGGGAGGGTGAGTAAAGCCAGCGCAGCACTGCCCTCACCTCCCCATGCCTCCTACATGATGTTAATTACTTCCACAATTGAAGCAGTTATTAGCATTCAGACTATAAGACGCACTGCCACTTTCCGGGGAAATAAAATGTGTCTTATAGTCCGAAAAAATATGGTATGTTGAGGAATAACTTAAAAGGGGTTAACATAAGTAAAAGCTACTAAAGGAAAGCCTCAAGTATAATGGGCGATGCAATTGACGGTTAACTACCATTGTAACGGTGTAATGACCGGCGTCACACACAGGGAGGAAAAAGGGAAAGCCCTGCCCAAGGGAGAGGGAAAGGTGGTGACCCCTAACTCACCTTGCGGCTGGCACCTGACTGCCCTGACGTCCCTCGACGGGTTCCTCACCCGTGCGGCGATCATGTGCCTAAACCCTGGTTTTCCCTAAAATGAGCCCTAGATAGTGAACGGGCTGGTGGGATCGCTAGTCCGCACCACTGTCACTAAGAGGGAAACACCAGGGAGAGGACAGACAAAACAGACAAACACATACACCCAGGTGGGCGACCACAATAGACCACAAAGGTCCAACAGGGATCCGGAGGGTAGCGTTCTGGACCAACTACCAGAGAACGCAGCAACACAGCTCCAGAGGGTCAGAATAGATGTCCAGGCAGGAAGCTCTATATCTGGCAACCAGAGAAGTGTGAGAGGGGAATATAAGGAGGTTTGGGAGTGCTGGACAAGGAACAGCTGAGGAGAAAGGGCTAAGGATCCCTGAGTGAGCCAAAAGGGTTTGCAAAGCAAACCCAGAAAGCTACCATAAGGAAACAGCCCTATCTTACATAGAGCGTGCAACCAACCGCTGCGACTTCCTTACCCCGGGTATAACGGAGTCAGGCGTGGTTCTTGACACCCTCGTGACAAACGGTGAAACAAGAGTTTGATAATAAGGTTGGTTTGATTAAACGATTATTAAAATACTGTAATGGTGTAGTCGGGGTTAAGGTAGCTACAGAAAAGCAAATGGTTGCACAAAATCCAGAGGTGCTAATGGGGTAACAAGAGATGGATGATGTAATAGAGGTTTACTGTACTATGCAGGATGCATCTGGGGTTTAACAAATGGTTAATGTCAAACTTTAACTTCTTAAGGACACAGCCATATTTCATCTTAAAGGGACTCTGTCACCACTTTCTAACCCCCCCTTTTAAAAGTATTGTTATCTCCATGGCGCCCCTGTGATTACAAAGGTGTTGTTAGAAGATAAATTCGCCGTCTCCTTTTGATAAAAAGAGCTTTTATCTAACCTGTCAATCTTCTTGATAAGGTGCCCAGGGCGTTTCTGTTGGTCTCAAGCTGCCGCCCGCCGCCGCCGCCGTTGGTGCCCAGCTCCTCCCCTGATGCTTTCAGCGCCGCCTGAATGTAATGAAATACGCCTCCGGCTCTCGCTCAGTGCCCCCTCCTCCATTTCAAAGATCCCGCGCGTGCGCACAGGCCTGTGCCTGATGCGCCCGTGCGGACATTTACAATCAGCCTCATTGAGCGAAGTGCGCATGCGCGCACTTCGCTCAACCTCCTCATCAGACGAGCACTGCAGCCGGCTGGCTGCAGTGCTCGTCTGATGAGGAGGTTGAGCGAAGTGCGCGCATGCGCACTTCGCTCAATGAGGCTGATTGTAAATGTCCGCACGGGCGCATCAGGCACAGGCCTGTGCGCACGCGCGGGATCTTTGAAATGGAGGAGGGGGCACTGAGCGAGAGCCGGAGGCGTATTTCATTACATTCAGGTGGCGCTGAAAGCATCAGGGGAGGAGCTGGGCACCAACGGCGGCGGCGGCGGGCGGCAGCTTGAGACCAACAGAAACGCCCTGGGCACCTTATCAAGAAGATTGACAGGTTAGATAAAAGCTCTTTTTATCAAAAGGAGACGGCGAATTTATCTTCTAACAACACCTTTGTAATCACAGGGGCGCCATGGAGATAACAATACTTTTAAAAGGGGGGGTTAGAAAGTGGTGACAGAGTCCCTTTAAGGACCAGGCCATTTTTTGCAAATCTGACCAGTGTCACTTATAGTGGTGATAATTTAAAAACGCTTTGACTTATCCAGGCCATTCTGAGATAGTTTTTTCGTCACATATTGTACTTCACGACACTGGTAAAATTGAGTAAAAAAATTCTTTTTTATTTATAAAAAAATACCAAATTTACTAAAATTTTGGAAAAAATAGCAAATTTCCAAGTTTCAATTTCTCTACTTCTATAATACATAGTAATACCTCCAAAAATAGTTATTACTTTAAATTCCCCATATGTCTACTTCATGTTTGAATCATTTTGGGAATTACATTTTAGTTTTTGGGGGACGTTACAAGGCTTAGAAGTTTAGAAGCAAATCAAAAACCCATTTTTAGGGACCAGTTCAGGTCTGAAGTCACTTTGTGAGGCTTGCATAATATAAACCACCCAAAAATGACCCCATTCTAGAAACTACACCCCTCAAGGTATTCAAAACCGATTTTATAAACGTTGTTAACCCTTTAGGTGTTCCACAAAAGTTAATGGCAAATGGAGATAATATTTCAGAATTTAGATTTTTTGGCAAATTTTCCATTTTAATCAATTTCCAGTAACAAAGCAAGGGTTAACAGCCATACAAAATGCTATATTTATTGACCCGATTCTGTAGTTTGCGGAAACACCCCATATGTGGCCGTAAACTTTTGTACGGGCACACAGTAGGGCGTAGAGGGAAAGGTGCGCCGTATGGTTTTTGGAAGGCAGATTTTGCTGGACTGGTTTATTTACACCATGTCCTATTTTAAGCCACCCTGATGCACCCCTAGAGTAGAAACTCCATAAAAGTGACCCCATCTAAGAAACTACACCCCTCAAGGTATTCAAAACAGATTTTACAAACTTTGTTAACCCTTTAGGTGTTGCACAAATTATTGGCAAAAGGAGATGGAAAATTTGCCCAAAAATTTAAATTCTCAAATTTCATTTTAATCCATTTTTTCCAGTAACAAAGCAAGGGTTAACAGCCAAACAAAATGCTATATTTATTGCCCTGATTCTGTAGTTTGCAGAAACACCCCATATGTGGCCGTAAACTACTGTACGAGCACACAGTAGGGCGTAGAGGGAAAGGTGCGCCATGTGGTTTTTGGAAGGCAGATTTTGCTGGACTGGTTTATTTGCACCATGTCCCATTTTAAGCCCCCCTGATGCACCCCTAGAGTAGAAACTCCATAAAAGTGACCCCATTTTGGAAACTACGGGATAAAGTGGCAGTTTTGTTGGGACTATTTTTAGGGTACATATAATTTTTGGTTTATCTATATTACATTTTTGTGAGGCAAGGTTACCAAAAATAGAAATTCTGAAATTTCATCTCCATTTGCCATAAACTGTTGAGGATCACCCAAAGGGTTAATAAACTTAGTAAAATTAGTTTTAAATACCTTGAGGGGTGTAGTTTCTTAGATGGGGTCACTTTTATGGAGTTTCTACTCTAGGGGTGCATCAGCGGGGCTTCAAATGGGACATGGTACCAAAAAAAAGGCCATCAAAATCTGCCTTCCAGAAACCATACGGCGTTCCTTTCCTTCTGCGCCCTGCCGTTTGGTCATACAGTAGTTTACGACCACATATGGGGTGTTTCTGTAAACTGCATAATCAGGGTAATAAATATTAAGTTTTGTTTGGCTGTTAACCCTTGCTTTGTTATTGGAAAAAAACTGATTAAAATTGAAAATTTGCCCAAAAATTGCTGTTTTGGCACAGTTTTTATAAAAAAAAATTGACCGTGTTCATCTGAAGGGTTAGGTCATGGGGTATTTTTATAGAGCAGATTTTTACAGACGCGACGATACCTAATATGTCTACTTTTTTATTTATTTATTTTTTACACTATATTATCTTTTTATAAACAATAAAAACACATTTTTGTATCTCCATAGTCTAAAAGTCATTTTATTTTTTTTATTTTTGCCGATTATCTTAGGTAGGGGCTCATTTTTTGCGTGATGAAAGGACGGTTTTATTGGCACTTTTTTGGGGGGCATATGACGTTTTGATCACTTGCTATTACAAATTTTGTGTTGTAAAGTGACAAAAAAAATACCTTTTTTTGCACAGTTTTTATATCATTCTTTTGACCGTGTTCATCTGAGGGGTTAGGTTTATTTATTTATTTATGTTTTACACTATATTATCTTTTTATAAACCCAAAAAAAACATTTTAGTATCTCCATAGTCTAAGAGTAATTTTTTTTTTGTTTTTAGCCGATTATCTTAGGTAGGGGCTAATTTTTTTGCGGGATGAGAGGACGGTTTTATTGGCACGATTTTGGGGGGCATATGACTTTTTGATCGCTTGCTATTACAATTTTTGTGATGAAAGGTAATAACTTTTTTTTGCACCGTTTTTATTTTATTTTTCATATTTTTATTTTTAATGTGTTCATCTGAGGGGTTAGGGTGGTATTTTTATAGAGAAGATTCTTACGGACGCGGCAATACCTAATATGTCTACTTTTTAAATTTATTTTAGTTTTGCAAAATAATATTTTTGAAAAAATTTTGTTTTTCGTTTTAGTGTCTCAAGTCTGAGAACCATAGTTTTTTTTATCCGATTGTCAGTGGCTAAATTGGGATATAAATTTAGTACTCCATTGAAGTGTGGTACTCCCTGAAACAACCAATAATGCAGAGGCCCGGATGATCGGGGCACATGTCCTTCCGTTTCCCCCTCCTGTGACACACTCTGCACCTTTTTTGGGTCCGTCCCTTCTTTCCAGTATGGGGGACCACACCTGGAAAGTGTTGGCCAGGGACTATCCGGGTGCCTCCAGTTCCCGAGGTACTCCGGCCTGCTCTTTCCCGGTCAGAAAAGATCAGGTCCTTGAGGACTGCCTCACAGAACTGAAGGAATGTCCCTGTGTTGCCAGCGCTCCGGGACAGCACAAAAGAGTTGTACAAGGCAACCTGTACCAAGTAGACCGCAACTTTTTTGTACCATGCCCGAGTTTTGCGCATGGCATTATATAGCTTGAGGACTTGATCAGAGAGATCAACTCTTCCCATATACCGATTGTAGTCGATGATACAATTGGGATTGAGGACCGTTGCCGTGGTACCTCGCACAGGGACAGGGGGTGATGCCGTTACCATGAATTGTGGACAGTACAAGGACATCCCTCTTGTCCTTATATCTGACCAGCAACAGGTTTCCACTGGTAAGGGCACCCCTAGGGATAGGTACCTGGAGGGGGTGGGTAGGGAGGCCGTGTAGATTTTTCTGCACGGTCCCATAAGCGGACGTGGATCTGGCGGCGAGGGACTGGGACAAGGGGATACTAGTATAAAAATTATCCACATACAGGTGGTAACCCTTATCTAGCAGTGGGTGCATAAGGTCCCACACAAGTTTCCCGCTAACACCCAGAGTGGGGGGACATTCTGGGGGATGAGTATGGGATTCTCACCCCTCGTACACATGAAACTTGTAAGTGTACTCTCACAAAGTTTGTACAGCTTCACGCCATACCTCGCCCGCTTAGAGGGAACATACTGGCGGAAAAGGAGTCTCCCCTTGAAAGCAATGAGATACTCATCAACCGCGACCTCCCTTCCAGGTACATAGGCCTGTACAAATTTGGCCCCCAAATGATCGATGACCGGCCTGATTTTGTACAGGCGGTCATAGGCAGGATCACCTTGGGGGGGACATGCTGGATTATCTGAATAATGCAGGCATTTCCGGATGGCCTCAAACTGGGAGCGTGTCATGGCCGTACTGTAAAGTGGGGTCTGGTAGAGGACGTCCCCACTCCAGTAATGCCTGACACTAGGTTTCTTGACTAGGCCCAAGTGCATCATGAGCCCCAAAACGTCCTCATCTCGGCTGCACTGACCAGAGTCCAGACACCGGGCCTAGCCAAAAAGGATCCCGGGTGTTGAGCAACAAACTGTTGGGCATACAGGTTTGTTTGCTCCACCATTAGATTTACAAAGTGGTCACTGAAAAAAAGACTAAAGTAGTCATATTCAGTGAAGCCCACTGTGGAAATGTGGATTCCTGGTTGGCCTACAAAATCAGGAATCATGGGCTCAAAACGCTCTGGGGTATACCAGACAAGTTCACCGGCAGGGGGCTCCGAGGGATTTAACTGGTGGGCCGGAAAACTAGTACGAGCCCCAGAGCTGCTCGTACTAGTGTGGGCCACAGGGTCCCTAGCATGGCGGTCCCCTTGCTCCGCCTGGCGGCGTCTCCGCCGCCTTGGGGGCTCATCATCATCGCTAGATGATGAGGAGGACGCGGATGACAAAAGGAAAGTGGGGTCATCCTTGTCCTCACTGGGGCTCTCGGACTCGGAGGCAAGCTGGGCGTATGCCTCCTCGGCCGAGAACATCCGGCGGGCCATAGGGGAGTGTGTGTATGCGTGCGTGATAAACTTTATTTGGTGTGCGTTTGTGTGGGGGCACGGGTGTTCGCAAACAAACAGACAAAAAATAAAATAAAAATCTTACTAAAAAAAGGGAAAAAATGTGAACACATTTTTTTAAAATAAAAGTCGCTGATCAACCGTCCGAAGTTGATCAGCGGTGGGGTGTGCAATGCGCTAACAGTTGCCGGGCGCTAAGAGTGCCAGCCACAGTCAGCGTATGCAGGAAAAAAAATAAAACTGCTTGCGCCCCAAATATAGTTGTGGGGGGGAGGGGGAGGGAGGGGGGACAAGCTGCAGCACCCCTGGGGGGTCTAGGGTCACACAGCTGTGCTGTTCACCCCAGACACCCGACTTTTTTTCTCTCACTAACTTTCCCTGATTATCCCTGCCTAACCTAACCTTTCCCTAACCTTTCCCTAAATACCTGGGTGGTTCTGGGGCACAGATGGGGTGCCGGCTGACAATCCTTGCACAGATGGCTCTGGGATCCACGTGCAGCGCTCCTCTCTCCTTGGCTCCCGGACTGAAAAGGAGGAGGAGAGGAGCGCTGCAGTAATTTGAACTGCCCGCCCCTGCAGCCGACCAATCAGAGCCGATCCTGAGAGGTGATGTCACATCACCTCTCAGGATAGCAGGATGGTAATTGGTGGTGTATTATCACACCACCGATCACCATCCTGTTCCAGGTAATCGGGCCCCCAGAGACCCGAATAACCCGGAAACGCTACAAACTGCAGGTCTGAATTGACTTGCGGTTTGCTGCGATCGCCGACTCGGGGAGGTCACAGGACCCCCCAGTGCATTGACCCAAGGTGTCTGCTCAATGATTTGAGCAGGCACCGGGTTCCGATCACCGACCGCCCCATGGCGGTGATCGGAAATACACATGACGTACAGGTACGTCATGTGTCCTTAAGTACCAGGACAACATGCTGTATCCGTACGTCATGTGTCCGGAACAGGTTAAGATATTGTAAGGTACACAAAGCATCAACTAAGCGGGTGATGCAACAGAGCAACATGGTACGACTGATTTTGCTAAACAAATGGATGCTGCAATATCATTTCAGAAAACTAGAAATTTATACAAAAAGGTGCAAGTTGCTGTCACTCAACACCAACAAACTTGCAGGGGCCACACTTACACAATTTTTCTCGTTACGTGGTGGAGTCAAATGCCCACTGTGTCTTGAAAAGCTCCGAGGCCATCTCCTCCCAGGCAGCGTTCCGCTCACACTGTGTATCCCACAGCTCAGGCCTTTCTTGGACCAATGTTATAAGTAGTGTTAATCGAGAACCAAAGTGCTCGGGTGCTTGAGTAGAACACCTCAGGATGCTTGGGTGCTCTACCGAGCACCTGAGCACAATGGAAGTCAATGGGAGAACCCCGAGCATTAAACCAGGCACCTCCTGCTCTGAAGAAGGGAGGGTGTCTGGTTCACATGAAAAGGTCAGAAATTGATGGAAACACCACTGAAATGGTTCGGGAACAGCATGGGGAGGATGTCTGGATGCATCTTGGACTCCCAGGTCGCTGCTGGGAATGATGTTGTCCGAGTAGTACGCCAATTTTACAGACTGACAATAATACGCACAAAACCGAAGTTAAAATCGATTTTAGAGGAAAAATTGTTAGGAAACATTCTTTCCTGTATATTTACTTGCATATCAAGTGCAAGTGCTGCCAAAAATTACAAGGAAGGGGCACTTCGATACAACCTGTATATCACATATCACATTCACATTGTGGTACAATTGTTCAGGTAGTGGGACTCCTACACTCATAAAATTTATGCACTAAGTAAAAAGGCTGCCAAAAATGTCAAGGAATCGGCATTCCAATACACCAAAGGAGGGCATCATACACACCCTTGAAAAATTATGATTGATTGCCTGCTGGTGACCCTCAAAAACATTAGGAGCAAGGGCCTGCTGGTGACCCTCTAAAACCTTAGTGCCAAGGGTCTGCTGCTGATCTGATCATCTAAAACAGTAGGGGTGAGGGTCTGCTGCCGAGCTGATTGTCTAAAACATTAGGGGCGAGTGCCTGCTGCTGATCTGACCATGGAAAAAATTATGGGCGAGTGCCTGCTGCTGAGCTGACCATCGAAAAAATTATGGTTGAGGGTCTGCTGCTGAGCTGACTCTCTAAAACATCAGGGGCGGGTGCCTGCTGCTGATCTGACCATGGAAAAAATTATGGGCGAGGGCCTGCTGCTGAGCTGACCATCGAAAAAATTATGGTTGAGGGTCTGCTGCTGAGCTGACCCTCTAAAACATTAGGAGCAAGGGCAGCCTAATAAGCATGTTGATATGATGGAGGAGGAGGACGAGAAAAGGAATATTGAACCATGTACCCCCCTTTTGTGGTGGAAGGGGTGCATGGGAATACAGAGTATTCAATACACCATAAAAGACACATTTAAAGTGCCTTTATGTTCAGCCGCTTTCCTCTGGTGGCGTAGAGAAGTCAGGGGCAATCCAGGCCTTGTTCATTTTGATAAGAGTCAACCGGTCAGCATTTTCAGTTGACAGGCAGATGCGCTTATCAGTTATTAAGCCCCCAGCAGCACTAAATACCCGCTCTGACAAAACTCTGCCAGCACCTCCAAGGCGTAGAACGCCAGTTCGTGCCAGGTGTCCAGCTTGGACACCCAATAGTTGTAAGGCACAGAGGGATCACTGAGGACGCTGACACGGTCTGCTATGTACTCCTTCGCCATCTTCCAAAAATTTTCCCTCCTTGTGACACTAGGCCGTGCATCAGGGTGAGGGTGCTGGCGGGGTGTCATGAAACTGTCCCAGGCCTTGGAGAGTGTTGCCCTACCTCTGTTGGAACTGCTGTGTGTTCCCCTCTTCTCCCCTCCTCGGTTGCCCAAGGAACTACGTACTCTGCCGCCATTGTTGTCAGCTGGAAATTTTTTAAACACATTTTCCACAAGGACCTTCTGGTATTGCACCATTTTGCTAGTCCTCTCCACTACAGGAACGAGAGATGAAAAGTTATCTTTGTAGCGGGGGTCGAGAAGGGTAAACAACCAGTAATCGGTGTTGGCCAAAATACGTATAATGCGAGGGTCACAGGAAAGGCAGCATAACATAAAGTCAGCCATGTGTGCCAGAGTCCCAACAGACAAGACTTCGCTGTCCTCATCAGGAGGATGACTTTCAATCTCCTCTTCCTCCTCTTCGGCCCATCCACGCTGAATAGATGGAATAAACCTGCTATGGGAACTACCCTCTTTAGCGGAGGCAACTGTCTCCTGCTCCTCCTCCTCATCATCATCCAATTCGTGCTGAGAAGACGAACTGAGGTTGGTCTGGCTATGACCCTGTACTCTATCTTCCTCAATTTCCACCTTTTCCACATGCAAAGCATCCGCCTTCATTGTGAGCAGGGAGGGTTTCAGTAGACACAGAAGTGGGATGGTTACGCTGATAATAGCGTTATCGCTGCTCACCATCTGTGTTGATTCTTCAAAGTTGCGTAAAACCTCACAGAGGTCAGACATCCATGCCCACTTGTCGCTTGTGAAGAGCGGAAGCTGACTGGAAAGGCAACGACCATGTTGCAGCTGGAATTCCACTACTGCCCTCTGCTGCTCACAAAGCCTGGCCAACAAGTGGAATGTGGAGTTCAAGCGCATGTTTACGTCGCACAACAGTCTGTGAGCTGGCAATTGCAAGCGCTGCTGCAGCGTTGCCAGACCGGTGGCAGTTGTAGATGACTTTCGGAAATAGGCACACATGCGGTGCACCTTCACCAGTAGCTCAGGCAAATTGGGGTAGGTTTTGAGACACCGCTAAAACAACTAAGTTGAACATGTGTGCTAGGCATTGTATTTGTGTGAGTTTGCCGAGCTCCAAAGCCGCCACCAAGTTACGGCCATTATCAGACACAACCATGCCTGATTGTAGGTTGAGTGGCGAGAGCCACAGCTCAGTCTGGTCCCTTATACCCTGCAATAGCTCTGCGGCGGTGTGCTGTTTGTCACCTAAGCAAATTAGTTTCAGCGGGGCCTTTTGCCGCTTCCCCGCTACAGTGCTACATTGCTTCCAGCTACTGACTGATGGCTGACTGGTGCTGCAAGATGAGAATTCAGAGGTGGAAGTGGAGGAGGAGTTGCAGCCACTAATGTAGGTGGTGGTGGAAATCCTGATGTAAGTAGGACCCCCAATCCTTG
Source organism: Bufo bufo (assembly GCF_905171765.1). Classification (NCBI taxonomy): domain Eukaryota; kingdom Metazoa; phylum Chordata; class Amphibia; order Anura; family Bufonidae; genus Bufo; species Bufo bufo. Next base: position 254,948,471 of record NC_053391.1, on the reverse strand, counting down.
GCGTAGGTAGCACCTGTGCCATCCAAGCGTACGACTCGCTCCCGGTTTTCACAACGTTCACCCAGTGTGCCGTAAGTTAAATGTAGTGTCCCCAGCCACAAGCACTTGTCCATGTGTCAGTCGTTAAGTGGACCTTCCCAATAAATGCGTTGATCAGGGCACAGGTGATGTTATGGGACACATGCTGGTGTAAGGCGGGGACGGCACACTAGGCAAACTAGTGGCGGCTGGGGACTGAGTAACTAGGGACGGCCGCCGCAATCAGGCTGCGGAAACCCTCTGTGTCCACAAGCCTAAATGGCAACATTTCCAGGGCCAGCAATTTGGAAAGGTGCGCATTTAGTGCTATGGCCTTTGGCTGGGTATTTGCGCTTTCGTTCAAAGGCCTGGGGTATGGACATCTGTACGCTGCGCTGGGACACAGAAGTGGATCTGCTAGCTGATGGAGCTTGTGAAAATCCAGGTGCAGGGCGGGAGGCATCCGGGCGTGTGTCTTGGACAGGGGATTGGCCAGCACGTAACACAGGGGAAGAGAAGGCATTGATGTGACCCGCAGACACTGATTGTGGACCCAGGCATTCGGCCCACCTATTAGGGTGCCTTGATGCCATGTGGCAGTGGTGGTGAGGTTGCTAGTGTTCACGCCCCTGCTAATTTTTGTCATGGGCTATGGTGTACGCCGTGACACTGTTGCCACACTTTCTGTTGCCGGTGGCAACGTGTTGCTGTTTTGGCATGTTGTGGCAGTGTCACGGGTTTTGCTGTGTGCGCCGAGACTTGCCTGCCACCATGCTGTTGCCTGCGGCAACCTGTTGCCATTTGCTTGTGTGTGCAATTCCCCTTCAGTTGCTTCTTCCTTGTGTTTGGTTAGCTGGGGGTTAATATGTGTTTTTGGTGTGGGTGTGTCGCTTTGGGCTATTTAGCTCCTGCTGAATGCCTGTAGCTCAGTGTTGCTCCAGGCTTGGTGTGTGTTGGTGGTTCACTGCTCCTGGCTTTACCATCTGTCCAGTGAGGGCCACCCTTGTCGTCATCAAGATCTTCCCAGTTTTTCCTTCCCATCCTACCCTTTGTTGATTGGTGTGGGCTTTGTCCAGGGTGTATTTATGTCTAGTGTGTTGTGACTGTCTGGTCTGTTTATGTTGTTTCCAGCATGTCTGCTAGATATTCCCCTGTTTTATGTTGTACCTCCGTGAGGGGGCTGGTTTCCCGGAGGGGTGAATCATAAGCCTGTATGCAGCACTGCCTGGGGATGCCGTGCACCTTGCTGCATGGGGTCCAGGCATATGGTCATTTCCCTTCCACCTGTTACTAGGCAGCTGGAGACTCTGGTTCGTCTGAGTCCCTGAGGAACCGGTTGTCTCCTATTCCTGACCCCTATCCCAGGGACCGTAAGGGTCAGCAGGATCCAGGTTCCAGTGCATGAGCCCTCCCACCTTCAGGGTTCGCTCATGCGGTCAGGAGATCAGGGTCAGGATTAGGGCGGCTGTAGGTTGTGGCCTGCTCCTTTCACTGTAGTCTGGTCTAGTAACAGTTCCCATTATACGGTGGGAAGTTTCCCCCACTTTCCAACGTGACAATTTTGGTACGGCACAGGTTGCAAGTGACAATTCTTTTATCATCCGCACTTTCATCAAAAAAGTGCCAGACTGCGGAACACCTACCCATTGGCAAGGGAGATTTCCGATTTCCGCAAGGGAGTGCTCCGGGGAACAATTGCAGGCCTGTTAGGTGTGGCCCGCCTTCTCCCTTTTGCCACCCTACTGCCTCTTCCAGCCTGTTGATGTGCTGCGGATCCCTCTTCCTCTGTACTGATGTCCTCGCTCGGCTTGCCACCTTCCTAGGTTGGGTCAGTGATTTCATCGTCCACCACCTCCTCTTCCACTTGCTCACTCTGGCCATCCTCCTGACTTGCTGACCTAACAACATCCTCACTTATTGACAACTGTGTCTCATCCTCATCATCAATCTCTTGAGACACTAATTGCCGTTGACTTATTGGCAACTGTGTCTCATGATCATCATCCACCTCGTGAAACACTAATTGCCATTCCCCACCGCCATCTTTTTCTGACTATGGGTGCTCAAGAGTTTGGGAATCAGGGCACAAGATCTCCTCATGTCCCTCTTCAAGCGGGCTTGGCGAGAGGCCCAAATAAGGAATGGCGTTTAAAAGTGTGAGATCACTTGTTTGCAAAGACTATCCATGGTGGGAGGAAGGAGGATCAGGGCGAGCATTCTGTTAACCAGACTCTTGGCTACTGAGACTGGACTTTGTGGAAGGTGCTTAACCAACTGGAAGCATTATCTGCTGCAATTCAACCGACCACCTGGTCGCACTGGTCTGGTCCGACGACCTGGTCGCAGTGGTGTCCTGTGCAGCCCTGCAAACTGGGACATGAAGCTAGGTATCATGGATGAGTGTGTTTCTTGTGCTCTGCCAGCAGGCACAGTTTCACCACACCCAGGGCCACGGCCTCTGCCTGCTCCATCAGCAGCACGGCCACTTCCCCGTCCCTTACTGCTCGCCTTCATCATATTAAATGTTATATATGCTTGCAAGTATGTCAGACATACAGTAGCACACTTTCTTAAAGTGTATGTGCAAAGAAAATTACATCAGTCACATATATTTGGGATGTGGAAACGTTATACAGGAGAGGCACCACAGCTAATGGATGTGGAAACGTTATACAGGAGAGGCACCACAGCTAATGGCGCTGCTGTCAACAGCGGCTAAGATAAAATTACAGTCACTGATATTTATGTTGCGGAAACGTTATACAGGAGAGGCACCACAGCTAATGGCGCTGATGTCAACAGCGGCTAAGATAAAATTATAGTCAATGTCACAGATATTTGGGATGCGGAAACGTTATACAGGAGAGGTACCAAAGGTAATGATGCTGCTGTCAACAGCATCTAAGAAAAAATTACAGTCAATATCACAGATATTTGGGATGTGGAAACATTATACAGGAGAGGTACCTCAGGTAATGCGCTGCTGTCAACAGTGGCTAAGAAAAAATTGCAGTTAATGTCACAGATATTTGGGATGCAGAAACATTATCCATGAGATGTAGCGCAGGTAATGTCACTGTCGGAAAAAGTAAACTGGATGTCACAGATATTTTTTAGATGCTCAAACGTTATACAGGAGATATAGCGCAGACAATGTCGCTGTCTGCAGCGTCTACGGAAAAAGTACACTGGATGTCACAGATATTTTTAGGATGCGCAAACGTTATACAGGAGATGTAGCGCAGGTAATGTCACTGTCTGCAGCGTCTATGTCTACGGAAAAAGTACACTGGATGTCACAGATATTTTTGGGCTCTGCAAACATTATACAGGAGATGTAACGTAGGCAATTTAACTGTCCGCAGCGGACACCATCTACGGAAAAAGTACACTGGATGTCACAGATATTTTTAGTATGCGCACACGTTAAACAGGAGATGTAGTGCAGATAATGTCGCTGTCCGCAGCGTCTAGGGAAAAAGTACACTGGATGTCACAGATATTTTTAGGATGCGCAAACGTTACACAGGAGATGTAGCGCAGGTAATGTAACTGTCCGCAGCGGACACTGTCTACGGAAAAAGTACACTGGATGTCACAGATATTTTTACTATGCGCACACGTTACACAGGAGATGTAGCGCAGATAATGTCGCTGTCTTCAGCGGCCAAACAATTGCAAGCTATTTAGCGCAGGTTGCGCTAAAAATATATATTGCTGCCAGATACAACAATAGTCCTTAAAAGGACTTTTGGGTCTCTAACAATTGCACGCAATTTAGCGCAGGTTGCGCTTAAAATTTATATTGCTGCCAGTCACAACAATAGTGCTTAAAATGACTTTTGGGTCTCTAACACCAACCCTGCCTAACAAAAAAAATTAATTTAATTCCCTACACTATCTCTCCCTTCTACAGCACAGCTCTCCCTGACTAAGACTGAGCCGAAACACGTGTCATCGGGTGTTTTATAGCACCCGATGACGCATTTTGGCCAACATGGCTACGGCATTCCAGTGAATGGCAGTACTTACCGGCATGTTTATTGGCTGGTAACACCCAGCTGGACATTTATTGCAGACTTCTAGTTGGACAAATAGAATTGCACAACATGGAGTTATATGAACAAATGTTTTTAATGCTTTTAAAATTGTTACTACATGGGAAATGCAGGTTGTTACTTAGAAATGTCAGGAAAAGTGACATGTCCTTTGTAAAGTATATTTCTAGTTATATAGAAAATATATTTCCAAGCTGCAGATGACAGTTGCAATCCTACTGTTTATAGGATTCATTTATTCCCAGGCCCCCTGATAATTAGTTTGCAACCTGTTCCAGACTTTCTCATGTTGGTTTGTCCCTCCCAGAAATATATGGTATGTGTTTCCAGGATGCTCCTGTGTTCAGTAGATTACATGTTGTAGCACAGCCTTATCCGAGAGATGTGTAAATCGATTGTAAACAAATTGGATTTGTGACAAATTTCACAAAAATTCTTCTTCCAAATGAATTGTGCAAAATGGCACCTACCATTTTACTCTTAAAACAGCACAATAGCAAGGGAAACAGGGATAGGGAGAATGAATACAAAAGAATTACATTACCTTTAGTGGGGCCCAAGGTGGCAGCCAATTAGGAGGGTGAATTCTGGCTGGTCTATCAGGCTCTATGCTATCTCTGAAGCAATAATGCCATTGTGAGCTCATCTACAGATGTGATAGGATGTGTATGCTATCTATGTCTCTGACATACATCAATTAGACACACATTCTAGGGTCTTACAGGGACTGAGAAGATATATTTAGTTTGGTAAATTGAATTACTAGTTAGAAAGTCAGGTTTTATCATTTGGGACTGCATAAGGACAGTTAGCGTACTGTGTGTCTTAGGGTCTATTCACACGTCCGTATGTGTTTTGCGAATCCGCAAAACACGGTCAACGGCAATGTGCGGTCCACATTTTGCGGACCGCACATCGCCGGCACTCTCATAAAAAATGCCTTTTCTTGTCTGCAATTGCGGACAAGAATAGGACATGTTCTATCTTTTTGTGGAACAGAAGTGCGGATCCAGAAGTTCGGATCTGCAAATGCGGATGCGGACAGCACATTCCGGCCCCAGTGAAAATGATGGGTTCGCACCTGTTCCGCAAAATTGTGTAATGGATGCAGACCCATTTTGCGGACGTGTGAATGGACCATTACTGCCAGGGCAGCTGAAGTTTTTCATAACTTCATGTGTTGCATTGCACAAGATAAGACACATAAGCTTTTAAATAGGCCGGTAGACAGTTCATAAGTGTGCAACAGGTATATTTCCCAGCATCATACAGTCCTGATCAAAAGTTTAAGACCACTTGAAAAATGGCAAAAAAATCATTTTTAGCATGGCTGGATCTTAACAAGGTTCCAAGTAGAGCTTCAACATGCAACAAGAACAAATGTGAGTGAGACAAAAAAAAATGTTGAGCATTCAATTTAATGAAAACAACGAATAAACTGAAACAGGCTGTTTTTCAGCTGATCAAAAGTTTAGGACCACACCTCCAAAAAAAAACTAAACCCCTCCAAAACAGAAATCCAACTTCCAAACATGTAATTCACTAATGAGTAGCTCCGCCGTTATTGTTTATCACTTCAAAAATTCGTTTCGGCATGCTTGATGCAAGCGTTTCCATGAGGTGAGTGGGAACATTTCTCCAAGTGGTGAAGACAGACGCACGAAGGCCATCTACTGTCTGGAACTGTTGTCCATTTTTGTAAACTTCCCTTGCCATCCATCCCCAAAGGTTCTCAATTGGATTTAGATCAGGGGAACACGCAGGATGGGCCAAAAGAGTGATGTTATTCTCCTGGAAGAAGTCCCTTGTCCTGCGGGCATTGCGTACTGTAGCATTGTCCTGTTGAAAAACCCAGTCGTTACCACACAGACAAGGGCCCTCAGCAGGGAATGGCTGGCAGCCTTAGTCCTGGGGGGCAAATCCAGTCAAGTGGCCAATTTTAGCCCCACCCATTATTAAAAGCCCCTCCTACATATAATAGGCCACTCCCAACAAACACTGTACAGCTGAAATTCTATTGTTGAGGCCTGTCTCTACACATTATATGGAGAGGGGAGGCCTGTCCTGGCTGCACTGCCTGCTTCACATTATACAATAAACAGCCGGCTACAGCCAGGAAGCTCCTCCCTCCCCTGATCCTGCTCAAAGCTTGTGGTTTTCACCACCATCTGCCACCCGCCTGTGGCCTGCTGCCCCCTTTCGTCGTCCTCACCCAGCTCTGAATTCTCCTTCTGCAAATGGCAGAAGGAGGAGCCGGAGCATCTCCTCTCCTACATAGCACCACATACCTCTTACATCCAGTGATGTCACCTTTGTTGTAGACGTTCTCTTTCTTTATCTTCTCCATTCAGACCAGACCTCCATGATGATTTTTCTGCCATCTCCCGTCTCTGCAGAGATTGAGAAACAGACATTAGTTTCCCACATTTCCATCATCTTCAGAACACCCTTTCCTGCCACCCCCAATACTATACTGCAGAAACAGTCCCCCTGGAAATACTACTACCACACAGATAGTGCCCCCAATACTGTGCCCGCTGTGCCCCCCAATACTATACTGCAGAAACAGTCCCCCTGGAAATACTGCTACCACACAGATATTGCCCCAATACTGTGCCCGCTATGCCCCCAATACTATACTGCAGAAACAGTACCCCTGGGAATACTACTACCACACAGATAGTTCCCCCAATACTGTGCCCGCTATGCCCCCAATACTATACTGCAGAAACAGTACCCCTGGGAATACTACTACCACACAGATAGTGCCCCCTTAAACAATTATTGGCACACAGTGCTCTAAAAAATAACTGCGCCCAGACACTAATAGTATAAAGATAATGTCCCCCAAAAATAATTGTGCTAAGCTGATACTATGCCAGGGTGCCCCCAAAGTAACAGTGCTCCCCAAAATCCCACCAATAGAAATAATTCTCTGCCAGAGCACACTTAGTAGTAATAATGCCTCTATAGTGCCCTAGTAATCATGTTCCTCATAGCCCCCCAGTAGTAGTAAAGCTCCTCATAATACCCCCTAGTAGTACTAATTCTCCCTATAATATGACAGTACATGAAATACCCCCGCTTAGTGCCCACAGTTGAGCTAATGTCCCCATAATGTATGCCAGTATAAAATACCCCTACATAGTGCCCCAGTAAATGTCCTCATAGTGCTCTTCTCCCCCTTCCCCATAGTGTCCCCCATAATATGCCAGTAAAAAAATGCCCCTTCTTAGTGCCCCCAACAGATGCCCCTATAGTGCTCCTCTACTCCACAATGTGCCAGTAAAAAAATGCCCCTTCATAGTGCCACCATATACCCCAATAGTGCTCCACTCCCCCATAGTGCCCCCAAACAATGCCCCATAGTGCCACTCTCCCCTATAGTGCCTCCCATAATGTGCCAGTAAAAAATGCCCCCTTAGTGCCACCAAATGCCATAGTGCCCCCCATAATGTTCCAATACAAAAGGCCCCTTTAGAGCCCCCACTTCCCCATAGTGCCCCTAAATAATGCCCCTATTGTAACACCAGATGCCCCATAGTGCTGCTCTCCCCTATAGTGCCCCCCAGAATGTGCCAATAATTTAAAAAAGCCCCTTTAGAGCCCCCAGATACCCCCATAGTGCTCCTCTCCCCCATGGTGCCCCCCCATAATGTGCCTGTAAGAAATTCCCCCATAGTGCCAGCTCCTCCAATAGTGCCAGCTCCCCTCATAGTGCAAGCTCCCCCCCATAGTGCCAGCCCCCCATAGTGTCAGCCCCCCCATAGTGCCAGCTCCCCCCATAGTGCCAGCTCACCCCCATAGTGCCAGCTCCCCCCAAAGTGACAGCCCCCCCATAGTGACAGCCCCCTTATAGTGGCAGTGTCACAGCTGTATGTGAGCAACAAGAGCATACACAGTAAATAGAGCTACTGACCGGACCCAAACTAGGGAGGATAAAGGGTGACCCCTGTCAGACCCTCAAAGCTCTCCCTATGCTGCTAAAGAACATGCCTGGATCCAAATGGTGGAACGAGGCGTGCCCGCGTACCTAGGACTGATGACCACTGTAACCCCTACAATAGTGGAAGGGGCACGGCCACCGGTGCCCTGCTCAGTATATGGAGGGAACCGTGGTCGCCTCAGATCCAGTCAGAAAAAAAACAGATACACTACAATGTCTGCACACTTAGCTGAAGGAGCTGCAGCAGCAGAGAAGACGGATCCAAAGACAGCTGGCAATATCCGGAGTACTTGCTGCAGCAGAACACAGATCCAGTGAAATGATAGCTTACAAGTGAAGATACTCAAGCAAGAGCAACAACTCAAATGAGAAATATAATCCACATCCTACAAAGGAGGAGGGGTGATTTAAAGGCAGGGAAATCAAACGCAGGAGGAACAGCTGGGAGGAAGGAAACAGAAAGTAAAAACCTCATCACAGGGGCGGAGAAACAGAGCAGTGAGAACTCCTCCAAGCTCTAGTAGTGACAGGCAGCCCCCCCCCCATAGTGCCAGCTCCCCATAGCCATAGTGCCAGCCCCCCCCCCATAGTGCCAGCTCCCCCATAGCCATAGTGGCATTTCCCCCCCCCCGCAAAGAAAAAAAAAAAAAACACTAATACTTACCTCCATCAGCAGCGATGCAGGCCTCTTCCGGCCTGTGTCCCTGCTGTGTGCTGCCCGGCTCAGGCGGCGCGATGATAATGACGTCATCGCGCTGCCTGAGCGGCCTCTGATAGGCTGCAGGCATTAGTGCCTGCGGCCTATCAGAAGAACAGGGGAGGGACACGCCTCTCCCTCCCCTGCCCCACAGCACACAGCCACCACCGCCGCAATTACATCCAGGGCTGCGCCGCCTGTGGTGATCGGCGGTGCGGCCCTGAAGAATAAAAAATTAAAATAATTTTTGTTAAAGCCCAGCGGCCGTTTTTTTAGGGCGGCCTGGGGGGCAATTGCCTCCCTGCCCCCCTGCCCAGCCCGCCCATGGCCCTCAGTCATGAGGAATGCTCTCTGCAACACCTGGACATAGCCAGCGGCCGTTTGACGCCCCTGCACTTCCTGAAGCTCCATTGTTCCACTAAAGGAAAAAGCACCCCAGACCATTATGGCGCCCCCTCCACTGTGGCGCGTAGAAAACATCTCAGGTGGGATCTGCTTGTCATGCCAGTAACATTGGAAACCATCAGGACCATCAAGGTTAAATTTTTTCTGATCAGAGAATAAAACTTTCTTCCACCTTTGAATGTCTCATGTTTGGTGCTCTCTTGCAAAGTCCAAATGAGCAGTTCTGTGACGTTCAAGGAGACGAGGTCTTTGAAGACATTTTTGTTTTTGAAGCCCTTCAGTCTCAGATGCTGTCTGATGGTTATGGGGCTGCAGTCAGCACCAGTAAGGGCCTTAATTTGGGTCGAGGATCATCCAGTGTCTTGATCTTTGCACAGATTTGGCCTTTTAAAGGCATGTGGTCCTAAAATTTTGATCAGCTGAAAAACAGCCTGTTTCAGTTTATTCATTGTTTTCATTAAATTGAATGTTACATTTTTTTTTCTCTCACTCTCATTTCTTCTTGTTGCATGTTGAAGCTCTACTTGGAACTTTTTTAACATCCAGCCATGCTAAATATGATTTTTTGCCATTTTTCAAGTGGTCTTAAACTTTTGATCAGGACTGTATATTTCACCTTTTCTTTCCACAAGTCTGTTGCAAACAGGCTGTTTGTTAACACCGCCAACCATGCATCTACCCATAGCTATAATTAGAGATGAACAAATTTCTTGAAACTCGTATAGTCTCCAATTCAGTGATTTTTATTTTATTTTATTTGAGTCCAAATCAGTTGTACTCAAATCAAATATACTCCAATTACCCTAAAAAATTATAGATAACAGTCTCTGGTCTCATAGGACTGTTTTTTTTTTCTGAAAAAATTCTAAGTAAAAAATTATGTTTTCTTAAAGATAAAAGAGACCTGCACATACAATTCAGGCTTTTTTCCAAATGGATTAAAAAGCTGAATGGTTCACAGTTGCAAATATAGCATTCTGTCATTACAAAGCTTTTTAAACAGACTTTTTAGAATAACAACTAAGATAGTCTCATATCTGCACATGGCTCTTTCAGGGCAAAAGCCCTTTATTAGAGCAAAACATATATAATTGCATTTTTTTAAGCTGAGAGGCCTTGGGGGGACCTCTGGATGGGTACTAGCCCAGTTACTATACGTGATGGCTAGGAAACTGTCCTCTTAGTGTCTATGAAAATATATGCAAATTAGGATGTACAGTGCCTTGCAAAAGTGTTCACCCCCCTTGACTTTATTTTGTGTTTTGTTACATTACAGGCTTAAGTTGAATGTTTTGTTAATCTGAATTTTATGTGATCGATCAGAACACAATAGTCTAAGTTTGTGAAGTGAAATTAGAAAAATATATAAATAAAACTATTGTTTAGAAATAGAAAACTGAAAATTGGCATGTCGTATGTATTTACCCCCTAGCTCTGTTGTAACCAATTACCTTCAGAAGTCACATAATTAGTGAAATGATGTCCACCTATGTGCAATCTAAGTATCACGTGATCTGTCTTTACAAATACATACCTTTTTTGAAAGGCCCTAGATGCTGCAACACCTAAGCAAGAGTCATTACTAACCAAACACTGCCATGAAGACCAAGGAACTCTCCAAACAAGTAAGGGACAATTTTGAACAAGTCAGGGTTAGGTTATAAAAAAAAAATCCAAATCTTTGATGATCCCCAGGAGCACCATCAAATCTATCATAACCAAATAGAAAGAACATGGCACAACAGCAAACCTGCCAAGAGACGACCGCCCACCAAAACTGACGGACTGGGCAAGGAGGGCATTAATTAGAGAGGCAGCACAGAGACCTAAGGTAACCCTGGAGGAGCTGCAGAGTTCCGCAGCAGAGACTGGAGTATCTGTACATAGGACGACAATAAGCCGTACGCTCCATAGAGTAGGGCTTTTTGGCAGAGTGGCCAGAAGAAAGCCATTACTTTAAGCTAAAAACAAAAAGGCACGTTGTGAATTTGCGAAAAGGCATGTGGGAGACTCGCAAAATGTATGGAGGAAGGTGCTCTGGTCTGATGAGACTAAAATTGAACGTTTCGGCCATCAAAGAAAACGCTATGTCTGGCGCAAACCCAACACATCACATCACCCAAAGAACACTCCAAAATAGTTGATTCTTGTCGGGTCCGCCGCTCTCTTCAATATATCGTGCATTGGAGGGGTTACGGTCCCGAGGAAAGAATGTAGGTTCCAGCGTCAGAGGTAAACGCCAACAGGCTAGTTCTGGCTTTTCATGCCTCTCATCCTGAGAGACTTGGTGCTGAGTGTCCGGAGGCCCCTCGTGGAAAGGGGGATACTGTCACGAGGGTGTAAAGAGCCACGTCTGACTCCATTATACCCTGGGTCAGGAAGTCGCAGCGGGTGGCTGCGCGTTCAATGTACAAAGACAGTGCTGTTTCGTAATGGCAGCTTTCTGGGTTTGCCTTGCAATCCTTTTTGTCTCACTCAGGGATCCGTAGCTTCTTCTCCTCAGCTGTTTCTTGTCCGGCACTCCCAACCTCCTTATATTCCCCTCTCCCACTTCTCTGGTTGCCAGATATAGAGCTTCCTGCCTAGACTTCTATACTGACCCACTGGAGTTGTGTAGCTGTTATTTCTGGTTGTCGTACCAGAGCATTACACTCCGGATCCCTGTTGGTCTTTTGTTGTCCGCTGTTGTTGCCCACCTGGGATTATATGTTTCGTCAGTATTGTCTGTCCTCTCTCTGGTGTTTTCCTTTACTGTTAGTGGTGCAGACTAGTGTTCCCACCGCCCTATTCACTACTTAGGGCTCGTCTTAAGGAAAGCCAGGGTTTAGGCACGTGATCGGCGTACGGGTGAAAAACCCATCTAGGGACATCAGGGCAGTCAGGTGCCAGCCTCAAGGTGAGTTAGGGGTCACCATCTTTCCCTCTCCCTTGGACATGGCCTTCCCTTTTCCCTCCCTTTGCGTCACGTATGTGATCGGCATGCTGGTCGTGATAGTCAGTATGTGTCATGGTCTCTCCCGTGACAGGGTCAAAAGATCTAAGAGACTGGCTGCACGTAATGTGATCTGACAGCCTCTTTGGTTTCACTTGTTTCTGTGTTGTTGCTGGGTATGACCACACCTCTTGTCTCAGGTGTAGCTTAGTGGTCATTCCAACTCCTCTATTTAGTCTGGTCTCACCCATCATGCCATGCAGTTGATAGCTCCTTTCTTGTTGTGGAAGTGCTGATGTTGGTTCTCCTCTGAGTTCCTGCTCGTCCGCGTACTTCAGAGTTAAGTGTCTTTTCCTTATTTCTTGTTTGTTGTATTCCCCTATCTTTTGGTATTAGGCCTGAGGGAATCTCCTGTTCCTTTAGCTGGGAAGGAACAGGGCATCTTTTGTCCTGACACTATTTCCAGGGCACTTTAGGGTCAGATAGGGCTCTAGGTTCCTGCATATGAACATTCCTACCTGTTCATACTGATAGTAGTCAGGGTTCGGTTTAGGGATTCACTAGGTGGTGACCTTTCCCCTTTCCCTAGTTTCCAGGCCTAGTACCTTTTCCCTTCCCTCTTGTGTTTGGTGTGGAGTTTACTACCCACACCACGGCATGACATTATCAACCGCCACAAACCGTAATTTTTTGTTTGTGTCAGTGAGGCTATGGATCCAATCACTGCACTGGCTAGACAATTGCAGGGTCTGTCTATAGAAGTAGCTGACCTCCGCACGCAGATCCAGGGATCACAGGCTGCTGGTGCCAGTAGTAGTTACCAGGCCTGTCTTGAACCTAAGGTTGCACTTCCGAACAGATTTTTTTGGGGAAGCGATAATTTCATTCCGTTCAGAGAGTCGTGTAAATTGTACTTTAAGTTACATTCTCTCTCATCTGGGAATGAGAGTCAAAGAGTGGGTATTATCATGTTGTTGCTTAAAGGGGACGCTCAGTCTTGCGCTTTTTCTCTTCTGACCGGATCACAGTCCCTCCAGTCAGTAGATTAATTTTTCAGAGCGCTAGGTCTTATCTATAATGACCCGGATCGGATCTCCCTGGCCGAGACCAAGTTATGTGGTTTACGACAGGGAGAGCATTCTGCAGAGATCTATTGCTCTGAATTTAGGAGATGGGCTACGGATATGGAGTTCAATGATCCAGCTCTCTGTAGACAATTCTCTCAGGGATTATCAGAGAGGCTAAAGGACACGTTGGCCTTTCACGAAAATCCTGAGTCATTGGAAGCGTCTATGTCCTTTGCTGTACGTATGGATAGATGCCTGAGAGAGAGATCTAAGGTCCCTTACTCTCAGTACGAACTATCATATAATGTGGCGGCTTCCTCTGACACCTTGGGTGGAGAGACTCCTGAGTTAATGCATGGTGATGAACCTATGCAGTTAGGGGGAGCTATCCCTGGGCCTGCTTGCAACAGTTTTAGTCATAAGGGAGTATGTTTTTTCTGTTAAAAAGGGGACATTTTGTTAATGTTTGTCCTTACGTTTAGCGTCAAGTTGAAAACAAAACAAAAAAAATTCATTACATCTTACTCTTGGTGGTGTAGGTGGGGAGTCAGAGAACTTACTTTTGTCATTTACTAGTAGTAACCGAGTCCAAAACTGTGGGAATTGAGGTGTTTATTGACAGTGGGGCAGGGGTTAACCTAGTTGATGGTCAGTTCGTCCATTTGCATGAGTTGCCAAGTGCATTAGAGAAGAATATTTTGGTGTTTGCAATAGACTCCGCACCACTTACTCAGAAATGTTTGTCACAGATGGTGCAGGACATCCGCTTAAGAGTGGGTGATTTTCATCAGGAATCCATTTAGTGTTTTGTGCTGGAGGGTCATCCTGCTCCGTTGGTTCTGGGTTTACCATGGTTGAGCAAACATAATCCTACCATTGACTGGTGGTGAGCAAGACAGATTTTTGATTGGAGTGAGTATTGCATGGACAACTGTCTTAATACATCTCTTTCTGTCTTGACCACTAAATCTGTACCCTCTTTCATTTCTGATTTTTCTGATCTATTTTCTGAAAGTGGTTGCCAGGGTTTACCCCCACACCGTGAATATGATTGTTCTATCAATCTTATTCCCTGAGCGAAGTCGCCCAAATCTAGGTTATATAACCTTTCTGAACCCGAAAGAGCGTCCATGCGAGAGTATATTGCCGAAAGTTTGGCTAAGAGACATACTAGACCTTCTAAGTCCCCAGTGGCAGCAGGGTTTTCTTTGTAAAGAAGAAAGACAGAACTCTTAGGCCATGTCTGGACTTCCATGAGCTTAATCGGATTACGGTACGTGATCCATACTCCCTTCCTTTGATTCCTGACTTGTTTAACCAGATTGTTGGTGCCAAGATGTTCTCCAAGTTGGTCCTAAGGGGGAGCATATAATCTGATCAGGATCAAGGGGATGAATGGAAGATGGCATTTATTACCCCAGAGGGTCATTTTGAGAGTCTGGTCATACGGTTTGGGTTAACTAATGCTCCTGCGGTTTTCTAGCATTTTGTTAATGATATCTTTCATTATCTGATGGGGAGGTTTGTTGTTGTGTATATGGATGACATACTAATTTATTCTCCAGATATTGAGACTCATCAGGATCACGTGAGACAGGTGTTACCGGTCCTAAGAGAGAATAAATTGTATGCTAAGATGGAGAAGTGTGTATTTGCAGTTCAGGAAGTGCAATTGCTGGGTTACCTACTCTCATCTTCAGATTTTCAGATCCAGAGAAGGTCCGTGCTCTGTTGGACTGGGATCGACACAAAAATCTGAAAGCACTTATGCGGCTTTTGGGGTTCACCAACTAATACTGTAAATTCATTTTGAACTACTCGACTGTGGTTAAACCTTTAATGGACATGACTAGAAAAGGTTTGAATGTCTCGGTGTGGTCTGATGCGGCATTACAAGCTTTTTCTGCGGTGAAGGAATGTTTTGCTTCTGCTCCTATACTGGTGCAATCAGATGTGTCACAGCCATTTATTGTGGAAGTTGACGCATCCGAGGTAGGGGTAGTAGCAGTCTTGTCGCAGGGTCCTTCACCTAGTAAATAGCGCCCATGTGAATTCTTATCAAAGAAACTGTCGGCTGCAGAAAGGAATTATGACGTGGGTAATAGAGAGTTGCTGGCTATTAAGTTGGCTTTTGAGGAGTGGCGTCATTGGTAGGAAGGAGCAATTCATCCCATTACTGTGCTTACTGATCACAAAAACCTGGCTTACCTGGAGTTGGCTAAACGACTGAACCCATGGCTGGTCGTTGTTTTTTACCAGATTTAATTTCATCGTCACCTATCGCCCTGGGGTTAAGAACGCCAAGGCTAATGCTTTGTCGCGTAGTTTTCCTGTGGGGGGTGATTCGGAAGATCCTGGTCTGATTTTGTCTGAAGGAGTAGTTATATAAACCCTATATCCTGAACTTGAGGTAGAGGTGTTGGAGGCCCAGGGAGATGCACCGGATTCTTGTCCTCCGGGGAAGTTGCTTGTTCCTTCTGAATTACGTCACAAGGTGTTCGAGGAACATCACTGTACAGTTCTCACAGGACACCCTGGGAGCATATCCACTGTCAATCTCATCTCTCATAGATTCTGGTGGCCGGGGTTGCGTAAGTGTGTTGAGGACTATGTGTCTGCTTGCAGTACTTGTGCATTGGCTAAGGTGAAACATACTAGTGTCATGCCCCACTCTGACGATGTGCGGAGGTCGGCCAGGATAGCAGCACGAGTTTAGTGTTTGTTTTGGAGCCGTGCTGGATCCGCCTCTCATCAAGTGCACTGGGTGGGGTCATTAGTTTAAATAGTACACCAGCCCAGTGCTCTGGGCGGATTATACTAATCATTGTGGTCTTGGAAGCTAGGAAGGAAGGTTGGCTGTCTGTTCCAGCTCAGGAAGATAAGTGTTATTTCAAGTTTGGTTGTTTTGTGTCATCTATCCCATCCAGGTTCTGTGCGAGCAGGCTGCTCCTATTTCCCCACTTCACCATCTCAGGGAATTCAGGGTTTTATCAGCCCAGGCACGGGGACACCTCATACCTACCTTAAAGGTCTGTAGGTGGGCTGAGCAGTGCAGGGAAAGAGGTCAGGGATTAGCTAGGACAGTGATGGTGAACCTTTTAGAGACCAAGTGCCCAAAACTGCAACCAAATACCCACTTATTTATCGCAAAGTGCCAACACAGCAATTTAACCTAAATACCAATATAATATATCTTTCATGTCCTTTATCATTTATCTATAATAGATTAATAGCCTGCATTTAATGCGCTGCCTGTGCTGTTTATAGTGTGTCCTGGGGATGATGAATGGCATGAAAAGTCTAAGCATATTGCTATGCCATAGACTTTTTCCAGGGCGTGGGTGCCCACATAGAGGGCTCTGAGTGCCGCCTCTGGCACCCGTGCCATAGGTTCGCCATCACTGAGCTAGGAGGTGACCCTTCCCCTGTCTCTCGCCCAGAGCCTGGTTGGTGCGTTATCTCTTAGACTGAGTGCACGCCCGGGTTGGTATCATCATGTCTTTGCTTAAAGGGGACGCGCAATCCTGGGCTTTTTCTCTGCCGCCCGGTTCTCTGGCTCTCCGGTCGGTGGAGGATTTTTTCAAAGCCCTGGGATTGATTTACGATGACCCAGATCGGGTCTCGATGGCAGAATCGAAATTGCGTAACTTACTACAAGGTAAACATACTGCAGAGGGTTACTGCACAGAGTTTAGGAGGTGGGCTACTGAGTCGGGGTGGAACGACCCCGCGTTACGTAGTCAGTTTTGTCAGGGGTTATCTGAAAGGTTGAAGGATGCCCTGGCTTTTCATGAGTACCCGGATACTTTAGAGAATGCAATGTCTTTGGCTATACGGTTGGATAGACGTATCAGAGAGAGGTGTAAGGGTCCCTCCGTGCAGGGGATCCCTCCTGCGTGTGGTTTTGTTTCTCCTAATGCCCAAGGTGATATTACTTATAACTCTGCGGTAGGGGAGGAACCCATGCAGTTAGGTCAGATATCTTGCCATTCTGATAGTAGAGACTTTAGAAAAGTGCACAATCTATGTTACTATTGTGGAAAGAGGGGTCATTTTGTTTTTTCTTGTCCTTATGTTAATTCACAGGTGGAAGAGAAAAAGAAAAAAGAAAAAAAAAACTTCCCTCACACTTGGTAGTATGAATGGTGTGGTGGAGCAGACAGGTATGCAAGCTCCCTGCAGTTCCCGTTTTCTCCTTTCAGCTATGGTGGCGCTAGAGTCAAAAAATGTGTTTGTTGACGTATTCCTTAATTGTGGTGCTGGGGTAAACCTAATTGACTTTCTTTTTCTTCAAGGCCTGGGACTAAGTACTTACACGTTAGAGAACGAGATTCGTGTTTTTGCAATTGATTCTTCCCCTCTTTCTCAAAGGAGCCTTACGCACATTGTTCATGGCATTCACTTAAGGGTGGGTGATTCACATGCTGAAATGATTTTTTGTTTTGTCATGAAGGATTTGCCAGCTCCTATAGTTTTGGGGTTGCCATGGTTGACTAGACATAACCCAATTATAGACTGGCAAGCGAAACAAATCATTGGTTGGAGCGATTTTGTTCGGATAATTGTCTTGGCACATCTATCTCTGGTGTGTCCATTACGGCTTTACCTCAGTATCTCTCGGATTTTGCGAATGTCTTTTCGGAGAGTGGGGCTCAGGAATTGCCCCCTCATCGAGACAATGATTGTCCAGTTAATCTCATTCCTGGGGCTAAGTTGCCAAAGTCTCGGCTTTACAACCTCTCTCAACCCGAAAGAGAGGTCATGCGAAAGTATGTCGCCGAGAGTTTGGCAAAGGGTCATATTAGACCATCTAAGTCTCCAGTGGCAGTAGGTTTGTTCTTTGTGAAGAAAAAAGATGGATCACTGAGACTGTGTTTGGATTTCCGGGAATTGAACTGTATTACAGTCCAGGATCCATATCCCCTGCCTTTGATCTCTGATCTTTTTGATCAGATTGTTGGAGCCAAGGTGTTCTCCAAGTTGGATTTGAGAGGAGCCTATAATCTGATCCGGATCAAGGAGGGGGATGAGTGGAAAACGGCCTTCAATACGCACGAGGGTCATTTTGAGAACCTGGTGATGCCTTTTGGGTTGACGAACGCGCCAGCAGTATTTCAGCGATTCGTCAATGACATTTATCATCACTTGGTGGGGAGGTTCGTAGTAGTTTACCTGGATGACATTTTAATTTATTCTCCTCATCTGAAGACCCATCAGGATCATGTGAGACAGGTTTTGACGATCCTTCGGGAGAATAAGTTATATGCCAAATTGGAGAAATGTTTGTTTGCGGTGCAAGAGCTTCCGTTCTTGGGATACATGCTTTCTGATTCCGGTTTTCGTATGGACCCCGAAAAGGTCCGGGCGGTTCTGGAGTGGGACCGACCAGAGAATCAGAAAGCTTTGATGCGGTTCTTGGGGTTTACGAATTGTTATAGAAAATGTATTTCGAATTATTCTACCCTAGTAAAACCTCTTACTGATATGACCAAGAAGGGCGCCGATGTCTCTGTCTGGTCGGATGAGGCGTTGCAGGCCTTTTCGGCTGTTAAGGAGCGTTTTGCGTCTGCTCCCATTCTGGTGCAGCCGGATGTGTCTCAGCCATTCGTAGTGGAGGTTGATGCATCAGAGGTGGGGGTTGGGGCGGTGCTGTCACAGGGTTCATCTCCTGGCAGGTGGTTCCCCTGTGCCTTTTTCTCCAAGAAGCTCTCGGTCGCCGAGAGGAATTATGATGTTGGACATAGAGAGTTGTTGGCTATCAAGTTGGCCTTTGAGGAATTGCGTCACTGGTTAGAGGGGGCGTCTCACCCCGTTACGGTGTACAGTCGTGGCCAAAAGTTTTGAGAATGACACAAATATTCGTTTTCACAAAGTTTGCTGCTAAACTGATTTTAGATCTTTGTTTCAGTTGTTTCTGTGATGTAGTGAAATATAATTACACGCACTTCATACGTTTCAAAGGCTTTTATCGACAATTACATGACATTTATGCAAAGAGTCAGTATTTGCAGTGTTGGCCCTTCTTTTTCAGGACCTCTGCAATTCGACTTGGCATGCTCTCAATCAACTTCTGGGCCAATTCCTGACTGATGGCAACCCATTCTTTCATAATCACTTCTTGGAGTTTGTCAGAATTAGTGGGTTTTTGTTTGTCCACCCGCCTCTTGAGGATTGACCACAAGTTCTCAATGGGATTAAGATCTGGGGAGTTTCCAGGCCATGGACCCAAAATGTCAACGTTTTGGTCCCCAAGCCACTTAGTTATCACTTTTGCCTTATGGCACGGTGCTCCATCGTGCTAGAAAATGTATTGTTCTTCACCAAACTGTTGTTGGATTGTTGGAATAAGTTGCTGTTGGAGGGTGTTTTGGTACCATTCTTTATTCATGGCTGTGTTTTTGGACAAAATTGTGAGTGAGCCCACTCCCTTGGATGAGAAGCAACCCCACACATGAATAGTCTCAGAATGCTTTACTGTTGGCAAGACACAGGACTGATGGTAGCGCTCACCTTTTCGTCTCTGGACAAGCCTTTTTCCAGATGCCCCAAACAATCGGAAAGAGGCTTCATCGGAGAATATGACTTTGCCCCAGTCCTCAGCAGTCCATTCACCATACTTTCTGCAGAAGATCAATCTGTCCCTGATGTTTTTTTTTGGAGAGAAGTGGCTTCTTTGCTGCCTTTCTTGACACCAGGCCATCTTCCAAAAGTCTTTGCCTCACTGTGCGTGCAGATGCGCTCACACCTGCCTGCTACCATTCCTGAGCAAGCTCTGCACTGGTGGCACTCCGATC
This sequence comes from Bufo bufo, assembly GCF_905171765.1. Lineage (NCBI taxonomy): Eukaryota > Metazoa > Chordata > Amphibia > Anura > Bufonidae > Bufo > Bufo bufo. Next base: position 254,928,554 of record NC_053391.1, on the reverse strand, counting down.
CCGCAGCTGAATCCTCTTTAGGAGACGATCCTTGCGCTTGCTGGACTTTCTTGGATGCCCTGAAGCCTTCTTAACAAGAATTGAACCTCTTTCCTTGAAGTTCTTGATGATCCTATAAATTGTTGATTGAGGTGCAATCTTAGTAGCCACAATATCCTATCATGTGAAGCCATTTTTATGCAACGCAATGATGGCTGCACGTGTTTCTTTGCAGGTCACCATGGTTAACAATGGAAGAACAATGATTTCAAGCATCACCCTCCTTTTAACATGTCAAGTCTGCCATTTTAACCCAATCAGCCTGACATAATGATCTCCAGCCTTGTGCTCGTCAACATTCTCACCTGAGTTAACAAGACGATTACTGAAATGATCTCAGCAGGTCCTTTAATGACAGCAATGAAATGCAGTGGAAAGGTTTTTTGGGATTAAGTTAATTTTCATGGCAAAGAAGGACTATGCAATTCATCTGATCACTCTTCATAACATTCTGGAGTATATGCAAATTGCTATTATAAAAACTTAAGCAGCAACTTTTCCAATTTCCAATATTTATGTAATTCTCAAAACTTTTGGCCACGACTGTATACTGACCATAAGAATTTGGCTTACCTGCAATCTGCCAAGCATCTGAACCCTAGGCAGGCCAGATGGTCACTGTTTTTTACCAGGTTCAATTTCGTGGTTACCTTTCGCCCAGGGGTCAAGAACGTCAAGGCAGATGCCTTGTCTCGCAGCTTTCCTGGGGGAAGTGATTCAGAAGATCCGGAGCCGATTTTGGCGGATGGGGTGGTGGTCTCCGCTCTGTACCCTGAATTGGAGATGGAGGTGTTGGGAGCCCAGGAGGGGGATCCTGGTTCTTGTCCCCCAGGGAGGTTGTTTGTTCCTGAGGGCCTACGATACCAGGTGTTCAAGGAACATCACGATACTGTTCTCGCTGGACATCCTGGTGGTAAGTCCACCTGTGATCTGGTATCCCGGAGGTTCTGGTGGCCAGGGTTACGTAAGAGCATTGAGAATTACGTGACAGCTTGTGAAACCTGCGCTCGGTCAAAGGTTGCTCATACTCGACCGCCTGGTTCACTTCTTCCATTGCCTTTTCCATCTCGTCCTTGGACGCATTTGTCTATGGACTTTATTACGGATCTGCCGAGTTCCTCCGGGAGAACAGTGATTTTGGTGGTAGTTGACCGTTTCAGTAAAATGGCTCACTTTATACCACTAACGAGTCTGCCTAACGCTAAGACTCTTGCGCAGATTTTTGTGGATAATATTGTGAAATTGTATGGTATTCCTTCGGATGTGGTCTCTGATAGGGGCACGCAGTTTGTCTCCAGGTTTTGGAGGGCGTTCTGCTCTCGGCTTGGCATTCAACTTTCATTCTCTTCGGCTTTTCATCCGCAGTCGAATGGTCAGACGGAGCGTACTAATCAAACCTGGAGACCTACCTGAGGTGCTTTGTGGCTGAGAATCAGGAGGACTGGTCCTCATTCTTGTCCTTAGCAGAATTTGCGTTGAATAACCATAGGCAGGAGTCCACGGGTAAGTCGCTATTTTTTGGCGCATACGGTTTCCATCCTCAGTTTGGTACCTTTTCTGGGTCTGGTTCCTCTGGGATGCCAGAGGAGGAGAGATTCTCTTCTGCCTTATCCTCTATCTGGCGGAGGATTCAAGGGAATTTGGAGAGGATGGGTGAGAGGTATAAACGAATGGCTGACAAGAGACGTATGACTGGTCCGGACCTGTGTGTGGGTGATCTGGTGTGGTTGTCCACTAAGAATATCAAATTGAGAGTGCCATCTTGGAAACTGGGTCCAAGATTTATTGGTCCGTATAAAATTTCTGCGGTGATCAATCCTGTGGCGTTTTGGCTGGATCTTCCGCAGACTTGGAGGATCCATGATGTGTTCCACAGGTCTTTACTAAAAAAATACGTAAGACTGGTGGAACCATCGCCATTGCCTCCTCCTCCTGTTCTAGTCGAGGGAAACTTGGAGTTTGAGATCTCCAGGATTCTCGACTCGAGAGTTCTTCGGGGTTCCCCTCAGTACCTGGTGCACTGGAGGGGATAAGGTCCTGAGGAGAGGATGTGGGTTCCGGCGTCGGATGTCAACGCCAGCCGACTGGTGAGGGCCTTTCATAGGTCCCATCCGGATAAGGTTGGTTCGGGGTGTCCGGAGGTCACCCGTAGAAGGGGGGTACTGTCATGCCCCACTCTGATGATGTGCGGAGGTCGGCCAGGATAGCAGCATTCTATGTTTCTATGTTTCTATGTTTCTAGTGTTTGTTTTGGAGCCGTGCTGGATCCGCCTCTCATCAAGTGCACTGGGTGGGGTCATTAGTTTAAATAGTACACCAGCCCAGTGCTCTGGGCGGATTATACTAATCATTGTGGTCTTGGAAGCTAGGAAGGAAGGTTGGCTGTCTGTTCCAGCTCAGGAAGATAAGTGTTATTTCAAGTTTGGTTGTTTTGTGTCATCTATCCCATCCAGGTTCTGTGTGAGCAGGCTGCTCCTATTTCCCCACTTCACCATCTCAGGGAATTTAGGGTTTTGTCAGCCCAGGCATGGGGACACCTCATACCTACCTTAAAGGTCTGTAGGTGGGCTGAGCAGTGCAGGGAAAGAGGTCAGGGATTAGCTAGGAGGTGACCTTTCCCCTGTCTCTCGCCCAGAGCTTGGTTGGTGCGTTATCTGTTAGACTGAGTGCATGCCCGCCGTGACAACTAGGCCTTTCGGATCTTTACTTCCATTGCCCATCCCATCTCGAAATTGGACTAATTTATCGATGGATTTTTATCACAGATTTACCTAATTCTTCAGGAAAAACTGATTTTGGTAGTTGTTCATCACTTTAGTAAGATGGCGCACTTTATAGCATTGCAAGGCCTATCTAATGCTAAAACTCTGGCACAAGTGTTTGTCGATAACATTGTGAAATTACTTGGTATTCCTTCTGACGTGGTGTCTGATAGGGGGACTCAGTTTGTTTCCAAATTCTGGAAGGCATTCTGTACTCGTATGGGGGTACCATTGTCCTTTTCTTCGGCCTTTCATCCTCAGTCGAACGGACAGACTGAACGCACTAATCAGAATCTGGAGACTTATTTGAGATGTTTTGTCTCGGAGAACCAGGAGGAGTGGTCCTCATTTTTGTCTTTTGCTGAGTTTGCCATAAATAACCATAGACAGGAGTCCACTGATATGTCGCCGTTTTTTGGGGCATATGGGTTCCCCCCTGAATTTGGCACATTATCTGGTACAGGGACTTCTGGTATACCTGAAGAGGAATGATTTTTCTCTTCTTTGTCATCTATTTAGAGGAAAATTCAAAATAATCTGCAAAAAATCGGCAACAAGTATAAACGTATGGTTGACAGGAGACGTATGAATGATCCGGACCTGAGAGTGGGTGATTCTGTGTGGCTGTTCACAAGAAATATTAAGTTGAAAGTACCTTCTTGGAAGCTGGGTCCAAGGTTTATTGGTCCATATAAGATCACTGCCATTATTAACCCGGTAGCCTTTCGTCTTGAACTTCCTCAGGCTTTGAAGATTCATAATGTGTTCCATAAGTCATTGTTGAAGAGATATGTCGAACCTGTTGAACTGTCCTCCTTGCCTCCTGCTCCTGTCATGGTGGACGGTAATCTAGTAATTCAGATCGCAAGGATAGTTGACTCCCAAATTCTCCGTAGATCCCTCCAGTATCTCGTTCACTGGAGGGGTTATGGACCAGAGTAGAGGATGTGAGTTCCAGCGGCCGACATTAATGTTTATCATCTGGTGAAAGCCTTTCACAGAGCTCATACGGATAAAGTTAGTCCTGGGTGTTCGGAGGCCACCTGTAGAAGAGGGGGGTACTGTCACGGTCTCTCCCATGACAGGGGTCAGAAGATCTAAGAGACTGGCTGTGATCTGACAGCCTCTTTGGTTTCACTTGTTTCTGTGTTGTTGCGGGGTATGACCACACCTCTTGTCTCAGGTGTAGCTTAGTGGTCATTCCAACTCCTCTATTTAGTCTGGTCTCACCCATCATACCATGCGGTTGATAGCTCCTTTCTTGTTGTGGAAGTGATGATGTTGGTTGTCCTTATTTCTTGTTTGTTGTATTACCATATCTTTTTGTATTAGGCCTGAGGGAGTCTCCTGTTCCTTCAGCTGGGAAGGAATAGGACATCTTTTGTCCTGACACTATTTCCAGGGCACTTTAGGGTCAGATAGGGCTCTACGTTCCTGCATATGAACATTCCTACCATCGAGGTCTGTTCATACTGATAGTGGTCAGGGCTCGGTTTAGGGATTCACTAGGTGGTGACCTTTCCCCTTTCTCTACTTTCCAGGCCTAGTACCTTTTCCCTTCCCTCTTGTGTTTGGTGTGGAGTTTACTACCGGCATTGTGCAGTATGAGAGTCAGGCAGAGGACAGGTTGGTCAGAAAAAGGTCAAATCTGGTAATTATTGAGAAGTTGGGCATGGGAGATCGGAACATAGCATAGTGCACCTCTGCAAGGAACTTACAAGCTAGAAACACTATTGCTCAGGCATCCTCACACATGGGAAGGTGCCTTAAACACCCTGATGAAGGTCAACAATAGGCTAGGACAAATTGGGTGTGCTGGAGCCGGCCCTTTAAGAGCCAGAGGGAGCATGTATGACCTTAAAGATGTAGGAGGCACAGCTGGCAAAAAAGAAGGCTGAAGCCAGTATGGAGTGGATGAGCAGCACTACTTTGGTGGCCATGCACACAGTGAAGAAGCAGGGAGGCATCGATGGGAAGGGACCATCGAAGCACAGGAGTGGGGGAATGAGGTGAGTGTTCCAGCTGCTATCCGTGCTGGAAGCAATAGAGAATTGGTGGAAAAAGACTGCCAGTAACACACACACACACAGAATGCTATCAATCACTGGTAATAGCCAAATCGGCAATCTTGAGCTCAGAAAGAGCATAAATTTAAATTTATAAAATTACAAGTTTGATTTAATCTTTCCACAGGAATACACAGGAATATATATATTAATCTGCTGAGCTTCTCTTGCTCTATTACATGCTGCCTACAGAGTGCACTGCATTTTGGGGCAACAGGTTACATTATAGGTATTGTTACACATGGCAGAAAATCCACAGAGAATCGCTTTCAAATTTGCTTTTCACTGTGGGAACACTGCAGATTTGCTGCAGATTCCACCCTCTGCATTGAAAAGTGTGAAATCCATGGCAGAAATCCACAACAAAAATTTACATGCTACAACTTAAAAATCCACTTCACATTTCAAGTTCTGATTTTTTCTCATGTCGCTATTTCTGTTAAACTGGGCAGTTTTTCACATACAATTCCATTCTGGAAAATATGCAGCCTTTTTGCTACATGTGACCATACCATGATGATCCAAAAACTCTGTCATATTCTGGGATGAGGAAAAGACATGCTAACCACAGTCCATATGCTCATCCTGTGCTCCAGACCTGCTTCTAGTATGACGTGTGTTCACAGCAGAATAATAGTATGTATGATTGAAAGAAAGTATTGAGTTTGAAATGTGCGAGCAGTTTTACTATTTTCTTGCAACCTTCTCCAAAATATGATATTTTAATGGATTTCTGATTAAAGCCTGAACTGCTAGTATAAAAAACGATGCAAATATTTTTCTTCTGCTATATTCTGTGCAACATGCTCTGTGTAATTTGTTGTTTAAAGATGAAACACCATTCGGTATAATAAACCATACATACAATCGCCAATATATAAAAGTATCTTGGAGCTGTATATAGTATTGAAAAATCTACAAAAATCTGTTGTCAGAACAGTGAGGCATATGTTAGTTGTCACAGGGAATGGCTCGTACACTGATTCACTGACTGTTTTAGTCAGCTAATGTTTTTCCGATGTACAATAGTCTATAATCCTCCAAACTCCAAACCAATGCTATTAGGTTTTTCATACACAGGAATTAATCTATGTGTGCTAGACAAACATATATTCTGATTGAACACACACCGTTGTATTAAGGGAACCTGTCATCAACTTTATGCTTCCCATACTTGTCACGAGGGTGTCAAGAACCACGCCTGACTCCGTTATACCCGGGGTCAGGAAGTCGCAGCGGTTGGCTGCGCGCTCTATGTAAGATAGGGCTGTTTCCTTATGGTAGCTTTCTGGGTTTGCTTTGCAAACCCTTTTGGCTCACTCAGGGATCCGTAGCTCCTTCTCCTCAGCTGTTCCTTGTCCAGCAATCCCAACCTCCTTATATTCCCCTCTCACACTTCTCTGGTTGCCAGATATAGAGCTTCCTGCCTGGACATCTATTCTGACCCTCTGGAGCTGTGTTGCTGCGTTCTCTGGTTGTTGGTCCAGAACGCTACCCTCCGGATCCCTGTTGGACCTTTGTGGTCTGCTGTGGTCGCCCACCTGGGTGTATGTGTTTGTCTGTATTGTCTGTCCTCTCCCTGGTGTTTCTCTCTTAGTGTCAGTGGTGCGGACTAGCGATCCCACCGGCCCGTTCACTATCTAGGGCTCATTTTAGGGAAAGCCAGGGTTTAGGCATGTGAGGCACAGGTGGGGAACCCGTCGAGGGACGTCAGGGCAGTCAGGTGCCAGCTGCAAGGTGAGTCAGGGGTCACCACCTTACCCTCTCCCTTGGGCCGGGCTTTCCCTTTTCCCTCCCTGTGCGTGACGCCGGTCATTACAATACTAAAGTAGAGACAGGTGAGTTGATTTTAGCAGTCTTTCATGTAAAAGTTAAAAGTAAGTGGTTGCCGAGAACCAACATCATCAGCGTCCAGCATCATTACAGCAGTAGAGCCCCGTTACAGAGAGGGGCCGGCAACTTCAGCAGAGCTTCACTGCTCTAACCTCTGACCTCCTGACCAGTGACCTGCAGAGGTAGGGATTAACTCTCCCAGGGACCCAGCAGACAGTGAGCTCACTACAATAATCATAGGTGACTGCTGTGTCTGCTGGCTAGGTGTGTCATATAGGTGTAGCAGGGACAGGGTTAGTAGGAGTGCTGGTGTGTGTTTATATACCGTTTATGTATATATATTTACAAATATATATACTGTATATACACACACACACACTGCTTACTGACTACACAGCAGCCTCCCTATGCTTCCTACCACTCACATATACATGATTGAAATTCAGGGAATTCAGTTTTTGCCCCTCATTGACCTATTACGAATAGCGAATTTCTAATAGGGCAATAAGAGACAGAAACTGAACCCTCTATATACACTGCTCAAAAAAATAAAGGGAACACAAAAATAACACATCCTAGATCTGAATTAATTTAATATTCTTCTGAAATACTTTCTTTACATAGTTGAATGTGCTGACAACAAAATCACACAAAAATAAAAAAATGGAAATCTAATTTTTCAACCCATGGAGGTCTGGATTTGGAGTCACACTCAAAATTAAAGTGGAAAAACACACTACAGGCTGATCAAACTTTGATGTAATGTCCTTAAAACAAGTCAAAATGAGGCTCAGTAGTGTGTGTGGCCTCCACGTGCCTGTATGACCTCCCTACAACACCTGTACATGCTCCTGATGAGGTGGCGGACGGTCTCCTGAGGGATCTCCTCCCAGACCTGGACTAAAGCATCTGCCAACTCCTGGACAGTCTGTGGTGCAACGTGACGTTGGTGGATAGAGCGAGACATGATGTCCCAGATGTGCTCAATTGGATTCAGGTCTGGGGAACGGGCGGGCCAATCCATAGCATCAATGCCTTCGTCTTGCAGGAACTGCTGACACACTCCAACCACATGAGGTCTAGCATTGTCTTGCATTAGGAGGAACCCAGGACCAACCGCACCAGCATATGGTCTCACAAGGGGTCTGAGGATCTCATCTCGGTACCTAATGGCAGTCAGGCTACCTCTGGCGAGCACATGGAGGGCTGTGCGGCCCTCCAAAGAAATGCCACCCCACACCATTACTGACCCAATGCCAAACCGGTCATGCTGGAGGATGTTGCAGGCAGCAGAACGTTCTCCACGGCGTCTCCAGACTCTGTCACGTCTGTCACATGTGCTCAGTGTGAACCTGCTTTCATCTGTGAAGAGCACAGGGCTCCAGTGGCGAATTTGCCAATCTTGGTGTTCTCTGGCAAATGCCAAAGGTCTTGCACGGTGTTGGGCTGTAAGCACAACCCCCACCTGTGGACGTTGGGCCCTCATATCACCCTCATGGAGTCTGTTTCTGACCATTTGAGCAGACACATGCACATTTATGGCCTGCTGGAGGTAATTCTGGCAGTGCTCCTCCTGTTCCTCCTTGCACAAAGGCGGAGGTAGCGGTCCTGCTGCTGGGTTGTTGCCCTCCTACGGCCTCCTCCACGTCTCCTGATGTACTGGCCTGTCTCCTGGTAGCGCCTCCATGCTCTGGACATTACGCTGACAGACACAGCAAACCTTCTTGCCACAGCTCGCATTGATGTGCCATCCTGGATAAGCTGCACTACCTGAGCCACTTGTGTGGGTTGTAGACTCCATCTCATGCTACCACTAGAGTGAAAGCACCTTTTAGACTGGACACGCCCATCTACCTGGGACTTCTGAGCAGAATATGTTTGTAGCTGGTTCCTACACTGCCCTGAATATTGTAGGCTTAAGTAAGTCCAAAGTGAGGCAGTTTCTTAAGTGATAGGGACCCATCTGCGGAAGCCACCTTGACGCCTGGTAGATGGGCCCGACACATATGTGCGCTAAGAGCTTCCATTATTCATGTATACTCATTTATAGTTGGTATTGTACTACTTTTATCTAGAATGACCCCCATTTCCTAGCTCTATTGTTTGTATATATAATGGTGTGCAGCCATTTTGTTTTTGTAATTATGTTTGCCTCATGGATATGCACCTGTGATCCTGAAGGTTTTAGTCTAAATTTTCTTGCAACATGTTGGGGGTGGCACCCCTTTTAGACTGGACACACCCATCTACCTGGGACTTCTGAGTAGAATATGTTTGCAGCTGGTTCCTACACTGCCCTGAATATTGTAGGCTTAAGTAAGTCCAAAGTGAGGCAGTTTCTTTAGTGATAGGGACCCATCTGCGGAAGCCACCTTGACGCCTGGTAGATGGGCCCGGCACGTATGTGTGCTAAGAGCTTCCATTATTCATGTATACTCATTTATAGTCAGTATCGTACCACTTTTATTTAGAATGAACCCCATTTCCTAGCTCTATTGTTTGTATATATAATGGTGTGCAGCCATTTTGTTTTTGTAATTAGAGTGAAAGCACCGCCAGCATTTAAAAGTGACCAAAATAACAGCCAGGAAGCATAGGAACTGAGAAGTGGTCTGTGGTCACCACCTGCAGAACCACTCCTTTATTGGGGGTGTCTTGCTAATTGCCTATAATTTCGACCTGTTGTCTATCCCATTTGCACAACAGCATGTGAAATTAATTGTCACTCAGTGTTGCTTCCTAAGTGGACCGTTTGATTTCACAGAAGTGTGATTGACTTGGAGTTACATTGTGTTGTTTAAGTGTTCCCTTTATTTTTTTGAGCAGTGTATATTTTAATAGATAGATAGAGAGAGAGAGAAATAATGATCTCTCTTTCTCTCTCTCTCTCTCTCTCTCTCTATATATATATATATATGGGAAGGAATAATGCAAGTCACCCATACATACTAAATGGTAAAACACTCGGTAACACTGACATGGAAAAGGATCTAGGAATTTTAATAAACAGCAAACTAAGCTGCAAAAAACAGTGTCAGGCAGCTGCTGCCAAGGCCAATAAGATAATGGGTTGCATCAAAAGGGGCATAGATGCCCGTGATGAGAACATATTCCTACTACTTTACAAATCACTGGTCAGACCACACATGGAGTACTGTGTACAGTTCTGGGCTCCTGTGAACAAGGCAGACATAGCAGAGCTGGAGAGGGTCCAGAGGAGGGCAACTAAAGTAATAACTGGAATGGGGCAACTACAGTACCCTGAAAGATTATCAAAATTAGGGTTATTCACGTTAGAAAAAAGACGACTGAGGGGAGATCTAATTACTATGTATAAATATATCAGGGGGCAGTACAGAGATCTATCCCATCATCTATTTATCCCCAGGACTGTGACAGTGACGAGGGGACATCCTCTGCGTTTGGAGGAAAGAAGGTTTGTACACAAACATAGAAAAGGGTTCTTTACGGTAAGAGCAGTGAGACTATGGAACTCTCTGCCTGAGGAGGTGGTGATGGTGAGTACAATAAAGGAATTCAAGAGGGGCCTGGATGTATTTCTGGAGTGTAATAATATAACAGGCTATAGCTACTAGAGAGGGGTCGTTGATCCAGGGAGTTATTCTGATTGCCTGATTGGAGTCGGGAAGGAATTTTTTATTCCCCTAAAGTGAGGACAATTGGCTTCTACCTCACAGGGTTTTTTTGCCTTCCTCTGGATCAACTTGTAGGATGACAGGCCGAACTGGATGGACAAATGTCTTTTTTCGGCCTTATGTACTATGTTATTATGTTACTATATATATATATATATATATATATATATATACTGTATATATTTATCAAACTGGTGTAAAGTAGAACTGTCTTAGTTGCCCATAGCAACCGATCAGATTCCACCTTTCATTTTGGAGAGCTCCTTTGGAAAATGAAAGGAGGAATCTGATTGGTTGCCAAGGGAAAATAAGCCAGTTCTACTTTACACCAGTTTTTTTTTTAACCGTTTCCTGCTCTGTAGATGTGTAGCACAGTGATCACCTTTTGGTTTCAGCTATATAGCTGATACATTGCTCAAACTGACAGGTGTGAACTAGATCCAGTTCTGCCATTTTAATGCTTTGGGGGGGGGGCCCAATTCTGAGTTTTGCTATGGGGCCCCATGATTACTATGTACGCCCCCGTCTTCTACCTAGTTTTCTCCCTTTTTCTCTAGGAGAATACTGCCAATCATCAGCAGATGGGTGAGAGTGCAGGAGATTATGAATAACCATGACTCTTCTCAAGTAGATTTGACTCTTTTCAAGGCCCGGGCTGCAATTATTATGATGCTGGTTCTCAGCAACCACTTACTTTTAGCTCATGAGGGGCACACCGCTGAAATCAGCATTTCTGTCACTATTTTATGCTGCCCTCAGTAAGGTCAGCATAAAGTTGATGACAGGTTCCCTTTAACTCACAATGTTTTCAGGTGGGAGAGGAAGTGCTGGGGTCCTAGGTTTGAATCTGAACAAGGACAACATCTGAATGGAGTTTGCATGTCCTCCTCGTGTTTGTGTTGGTTTCCTCCGGGTACTCTGGTTTTCTCTCACACTCCAAAAGAATACTGATTGTGAGCCCCATTGGGGACAGCTTGATGCTAATGTCTGTAAAGCGCTGCTGAATATTTCTGCACTATATAAGTGCATAAAATAAATAACTAATGTTTATCTAACCATCACAAAATCTGGAAAACAAGTGTTGTACTATACTCTCCCTCTTTCTCTCTATGTATATATACACTCACCTAAAGAATTATTAGGAACACATACTAATACGGTGTTGGACCCCCTTTTGCCTTCAGAACTGCCTTAATTCTACGTGGCAATGATTCAACAAGGTGCTGATAGCATTCTTTAGAAATGTTGGCCCATATTGATAGGATAGCATCTTGCAGTTGATGGAGATTTGAGGGATGCACATCCAGGGCACAAAGCTCCCGTTCCACCACATCCCAAAGAGGCTCTATTGGGTTGAGATCTGGTGACTGTGGGGGCCATTTTAGAACAGTGAACTCATTGTCATGTTCAAGAAACCAATTTGAAATGATTCGAGCTTTGTGACATGGTGCATTATCCTGCTGGAAGTAGCCATCAGAGGATGGATACACGTTTTCATTCTGTTTACGCCAAATTCGGACTCTACCATTTGAATGTCTCAACAGAAATCGAGACTCATCAGACCAGGCAACATTTTTTCAGTCTTCAACAGTCCAATTTTGGTGAGTTCGTGCAAATTGTAGCCTCTTTTTCCTAATCGTAGTGGAGATGAGTGGTACCCAGTGTTGTCTTCTGCTGTTGTAGCCCATCCGCCTCAAGGTTGTGCGTGTTGTGGCTTCACAAATGCTTTGCTGCATACCTCGGTTGTAACGAGTGGTTATTTCAGTCAACGTTGCTCTTCTATCAGCTTGAATCAGTCGGCCCATTCTCCTCTGACCTCTAGCATCCACAAGGCATTTTTGCCCACAGGACTGCCGCATACTGGATGTTTTTCCCTTTTCACACCATTCTTTGTAAACCCTAGCAATGGTTTTGCGTGAAAATCCCAGTAACTGAGCAGATTGTGAAATACTCAGACCGGCCCGTCTGGCACCAACAACCATGCCACGCTCAAAATTGCTTAAATCACCTTTCTTTCCCATTCTGACATTCAGTTTGGAGTTCAGGATATTGTCTTGACCAGGACCACACCCCTAAATGCATTGAAGCAACTGCCATGTGATTGGTTGACTAGATAATTGCATTAATGAGAAATAAAACAGGTATTCCTAATAATTCTTTAGGTGAGTGTATATTAGAGATGAGCTAATTGACTGTAAGCAAATCAGATTTTTGAATTTTTTGCAAATTTCACAAAAAAATCTGCCAAATGAATTACAATTTTTGATGATTTGATTTGAATGAATTGTGAAAAATGGTGCCCAGCTCCATTTTACTGTGGGAAGATGAAGGATCACATGACACTGGGAGCGAGTGGTAGGGAGGACTCACCCTGTTTGGCTCAGATTTAGTCTAAGGGCTCATGCACACTAACGTATTTTCTTTCCGTGTCCGTTCCATTTTATCCGGACCGTATGCGGAACCATTCATTTCAATTGGTCCACAAAAAAATTGAAGTTGCTCCGTGTGCATTACGTTTCCGTATGTTCGTATTTCCGTTCAGCAAAAAAATAGAACATGTCCTATTATTATCTGCATTACGGACAAGGATAGTACTGTTCTATTAGAGGCCAGCTGTTCCGTTACGCAAAATATGGAATGCACACGGATGTCATCCATATTTTTTCCGGATACGTTTTTTTCCGGACCGCAAAATACATGTGGTCATGTGCATGACTCCTAATGGTGGATATTATAACATGAGATGAGAAGGAATAAAGGTGTTACGCTAGTTAAACATGTAAGCTGTACTAACAGAGCTGACAGGTGAGCAGACACTGATAGTTCCCTCTAGATGTTTGCAATATCTTTTTACCTTATGTTGTAGCAGAAAATAGTTGTCGAACAGTAAAAATTAATTACATAGATGCTAAAATTGGGAGATTTCAGCAATTATTTTTACAGAAAGCATGTGGAAAAATAGTTTCCAATATATTTTGTGTTTGTTATGACTTTTCTCGTCAGAATTATTTCAAATAAACTCTACTTTAAATAGAAGCCGACTTCTCTAGCCCATGACCATTAGTTGTTAGCATCAAAGGAATCTGCACATTGCAAAATGTAGTATTATGTACTAGCAATTCAAATGTATGCCCATCTACTGTATGTAATGTATGACCAGACAAGGATGGCACAACGGGATCTTATAATGCTGCTCTTATAATGATTCTCAATTCTAACTCACAGAGAGGGTGTCTGAGTAGTGGTACCCTCCTCTATAAAATCCACATATCTATATGTCATATGGGCAGGGGATAATTCCTGGACAGATGGAGTTATTAGGCACAGGATGTCATAGTTGGGGGCGGGGAATCGCAATTAATCTTGCAAATGGTACTGCTTGCCAGGTAACACAGCGGTGATGCAATTAAAGCCTGCCACAGATGGTATGTCTCCAGTCCATTCACTACTTTTGAATATGGTTGGAGTTAGTCATAAAGACAAGAAAAACATACACTTCAAAACAGCCTTGTCATAATTCATGTTTATTGATAATTTTTATGTATTTATGAAAGGAGACTATTCTTTTGTTTTTCAACCTTCGGAAATGATTAATATATCAAAGTCGTAAAAACTTGCCGATTGTATTACCTCTCTAATAGACACCTACAAGGAGTTATGGCGCAAGTTAAAATTATGCCATAAAACTTTCCATTTCTGTAATTAGTCAGCCTCCTGGCACATGACTGAGAGGAGGGTGAATAGGGACTGGCTAAGAGGACCCTTTAAAAATTGCATACTGTTATTCATAATCAGTCTCAGGAGATGCTTTGCAGATCTGTCACCTTCCAGCAGCTTCCTTTAGGTGTGTGTCATTGCTATTACAATATTTTTGCAACCTTATCAGTGCATACTTGTGCCTTATAGTAAATCTATTATAGTATCTCATTGGCCACAGCAGCAGATGGTGGCAACATATTGTGTGGATGTGTGGACAGGTCTTGGGGTGTGCTTAACTTGTTTGTTGCCTTGTAGGGAAAGTTAGTGTAAAGTGAGTATGGGAGACAGAGCAAACTTTTCCAGTCGCACCTTAGTCACAGATGCAGTGGTGTACATGACATGAATGATAGATTTTTAATACAAAATTGTGTTAGTCAGAGCAATTCCAATGTATTCAGAGGAAATATAACATGTAAGGTTGCGTTCAAGCAGTGTAAGCAGTTTCCATTCTCATGCTCTGTTTCAGAAGTAGAACAACAAATGAAATGCTAGATTGGGCACAGAATATAGCCGAACAGACACCATTGACTATGATGGGGTGCGTTAGGTTTCCATTCGGGACACCACTATTTAAACGGACAAAAAAAGTACTACATGCATGACTTTTTTTATCCACTCTTTTTGAAGGAATCCCTGAACTAATCTTTAAAGATAACATTTTTGCCTGCTAGACTTAGGAGTTATTTAGAAAATAGAAACCCAGAGACATTACTTTACCTACACCTGCACAATCTATGGTCAATAGGTTCCTGAGGCACTAAGTAATATTTTTGTTTGCCATGATAAGGTCTTATTTCTCAATGGGATTTCACAACTACACAGACAGGACCCTAAATGATTCATATGTGTGATCCACATTGGTATAAAGATCATGACTGGGTTACTGCTCACCACATAGGATTTCAGGAATTTAAGTGAAAGGAAAATGAAATATTTTCAAATAATATCCAGTCAGAAGCAGCCTTCAAGGAAAATATTTAATGTAATTACACTAAAGAGCTCTGTCCCTATGCTTAGTCATAACACTGACCTCATGCCTGGGAAATTAAAAAAAAATGACTGACTAGCAGTCGGAGTAGTCATCCAATTCCCAGTCTCCCCAGGATAAAGAAGCATCATGTTTGGCTGTAAAACAAAGAAACAAAAAGCATGCTATTTTATATAAGAAAGAGTACAGTGGAGAAGTAATTTCCCATCATGTACAGTAACTTACATAAAATGTGGGGGTAAACTTAGGCTACTTTCAAACTAGCAGCAGGACGGATCCGACAGGCTGTTCACCCTGTCGGATCCGTCCTGCCGCTATTTCGCCGTGCCGCCGGACTGCCGCTCCGTCCCCATTGACTATAATGGGGACGGGGGGTGGAGCTCTGGTGCAGCACGGCAGTTCATGGCGATAGGCCCGGACTAAAAAGTACTGCATGTCCGACTTTTTAGTCCGGCGGCCTCTCACCGCGCACTGTCGTGCTGCGCCGGAGCTCCGCCCCGTCCCCATTATAGTTAATGGGGACGGAGCAGCAGTCCGGCGGCACGGCGATCCGTCCTGCCGCTAGTGTGAAAGTATCCTTATTTAAAATATGATATAAACCTTTTTTTAAATAGAAATAAAGCTATTCAGTTATTTTGTAACTTTGTAGTTGAGATTTACCAAAACTAGTGCAAAGAAAACATGGAGGAGTCAATGAAAATCATGAGGTCACAGCGGTCTTAGGCTACTTTCACATCTACTTTTTGCTGCAGCAAAAAACACATGCACTAAATAATACAACAGTCTGCATCCGTTCAGAACGGATCCGGTTGGATTATCTCTAAAATGAACAAGAAGGATCCAGCACTAAAACCATTGTAAGTTTTTGGGCGCCAGATCAGTTTTTTTTCGTGTCCGAAAAAAGGATCTGGCACCATTGTATTTTTATGCTGGATCTATCTTGATGAGTATCCCATGACACACACAAAAATGCTGTTTGTAGCGGTTTTGTATCCGGCATGGGAATGCAACAAAACGGAATGCATTTTGGTGCAATCCATTCTGGTTTATTCAGTTTTGTCCCCATTGGGGACAAAACTTAAGCATTCTCCTCCAGTTTTGAGATCCTCTGACGGGTAGATTTACATGGCCCGATTGTCAGGCAGATTATCTGGAAAGAACATTCCTGCGAATGCTCGTTTCTGACAATCTGCCCAATTAAATGTGCCGCTGATCACCTGATGAACGAGTGAAGCGCTCGTTTATTTGGTCATCCTGTTGTTCAGGGCAGCAGATTGTGTGGTCAAAACAGCAATCTGCTGCCCAGAAACAGAGCAGCTATATGAGAACGAGCGATCACAATAGCAATGCCTCGTTCTCATACTGTGAAGGAGATCATTTACATGCAGTGGCCTCCTTCACTGAACAAGTAGACGACTGTCTGGAAGGAATTGACTTTTGCGGGAGAAGAAAATGCAACAGTAAAATTAGTTTTTCATTGCTAACATTTGTTGTGTTTTTCCTTTTTTGAAACATTTCCTAGAACTGCTATCTGTATAATAATATATGATAAAAAGCACATATTGAAAATATAAATATATAACATTGCACTGGGGAAAGGATTTATAAAACATATAAAATGAGTTGCTACTTTTCAGAAAAACAATTGCTGGTTCGTTAAAAATAAAATGTTTCCTACAAAAAGAAATGACTGACTAGCAGTCAGAGGAATCATCAAATTCCCTGTCTCCCCAGGATAAAGAAGCATCATGTTTGGCTGTAAGACAAAAAAGAAAGAGTGGAGTAGTAATTTCCCATCATGTACAGTAACTTACATGGAATGTGTGGGTAAACTTATTTAAAACTTATTAGAAATATGATATAAACCTTTTTTTTTTATTGAGATAAAGCTATTCAGTTATTTTGTAACTTTGTAGTGGAGATTTACCAAAACGAGTGCAAAGAAAACATGGAGGAGATGTCACTCAAAATCATGAGGTCACAGCGGTCTTAGACTACTTTCACATCTGTGTTTTTGCTAGATCCAGCAGGGGATCGGCAAAAACGCATCAGCTGAATAATACAACCATCTGTATCCGTTCAGAACGGATCCGGTTGTGTTATCTCTAAAATGAACAAGACGGATCGAGCACTAAAACCAATATAAGGCCAGGTTCACATCGGCGTTATTGAATTCCGTTATAGGTTTCGTTATAACAGAGTTATAAAGGAATATAACGGAATTCTAGGACGGAATGCAAAACAGAAGCCTTTAAGAGACAGGACTATTTTTTTCGTCATGTATAACGGAAACAAACGGAACCGTTATGTGCCCCCATAGACATATTAGGACGCAGCAAAATGGAATGCCTCTTAAAGGCTTCTGTTTTGCATTCCGTCCTAGAATTCCATGATATTCCATTATAACTCTCTTATAACGGAACCTATAACGGAATTCAATAACGCCGATGTGAACCTGGCCTAATTTAATGGGCGCCGGATCTGTTGTTTTTTTTTCGTGTCTGAAAAAACAGATCCAGCACCATTAACTTACATTGTGTTTCATGCCGGATCCATCTTGATCAGTATCCCATAACGCACACAAAAATGCTGCTTGCAGCGGTTTTGTGTCCTGCATGGGGACGAAACAAAACGGGACAGAATGCATTCCGGTGCACTCTGTTTCGCTTTGTTCAGTTTTTTCCCATGGGGACAAAATTTAAGTGTTCTCCTCCGGTTTTGAGATCCTCTGATGGATCTCAAAATCGGAAAGGAAAATGCAAATGTGAAAGTAACCTAACTCCCAGGATTATGTTGTGAGGTGGCATAATATATAGTAGCTGGACCACCCTAGTCTTCATTACACGTACACTAACAGTTCAGAATGATTTTGATTTGGTTGTGGAACCAGTGGTACAACCATTTCTCCAAAGTGACCCAGAAGCCATTTTTTACTAGGACAAGGCCAGGCTGAATGTTTCTACTACTACTGTGAGTAGCCTGCATGACCTAAATGTGCTACCATGACCTGCAGATTCTCCGGACTTGTCTTCCATAGAGTACATCTGTGACATCATTGGTCGGTAATTGCAAAGTGAGCTGCCAGGAGCGTATCTTGATGATTTGTGTGCCCAAGTGCCTTCAGAGTGACAATGCATTCCTCTGAGAACCTTTACAAACCTTATGAATAGCATACCAAGGTGACTAAGTGTGTGTATTTCTGCACATGGCACTTATACTCCAAAATAAATAAATTGAGATGTTTTGCATATTTTGTTTTTTATTATTATTATTATTATTATATTATTATTAACATGACTATCGATCCTGTGATTTCCATAATTCCATGACATTTCCTTCTTTGTGTTGCAATTTCAATGTTGAGAAGTATAGTTTATGTATTAAGTGACTGCTAAGATGTCTGGTGCAAGGGGCTTTTATCCATATCTCACTGTTGCACGCTGGGTAATGAAAAAAGGGTCAGGGAGTACTCTGGTTCTATTACACCACTTGACGTTTAGTTCAGATTTGGTATGAAAAATCATAATGAAAATAAAGACATTTACAGCAGAGAACCATACACCATGGACTTAGCTGTGAATTTTTTTTAATAAAACCACTGTTTTAAATAGATGGCCAAAATGCGGCGGTCTCCTTCACTGAATGAGCAGACGACTGTAGGGAAGGAATACTTCCTTCCCGAAAAAAAAAAACTGCCGTTACATCGTGCAAACCCGCCTTTAGACTTCCTAGTAAACAATGGCAGCAGTGACGTGACCCTATGTGCCTCAGAAAGATGCTACATACATGCAGTTTTGCAGGGTGTATTACTCAAAGTTAAAAATTACATTTTTTAAAAATTATTATAGGGAACATCAATGTTCTTATATGCGTTTTAAAGGTGGACTTTGGTCTTTATGTTTATCACAGGCCAGATGTGAAGTGCTAGTACAGGGGAATGTATGGATTTCAGAGCCTGCTACTTGTCGTTACGACCAGGTATATATAGGTTTGGCATCCCATTGACCTTTGGGGGAGAAGAAAATGCAACAGTAAAAGGTTTTTCCTACAATCTTTTCTACTGGAACTGCAAATGGTACCTACATGTAAACATTGTAGATATGGTTATGACATTGTGTTTTCCGTTATACAGATTTCTCTTATTGAAATCAATGGGGAAAATACCTCAAAAATGGAAGAATGTTACAAAACAGCATAAAAATGTGAAAAAAAGCCATAAACACCTTAAGTCCATATAGTTCTGCCATTGTTAACTTTCATCCAGAAAAAGGGATGTCCACTAGTGTCATGGCAGCATACCGCACCACACCAACGCAACGTTTTGAGGGTTAGGCCCCTTTTGTCAAGCCAGAGGAGGCTTCACGCTCAAAACATTGCATGGCACATATTGGCTATTTCTACCTACATTATATGGAGGAAAATGGCAATGCATTTTATAAACAGAATACTAATGCGCGCTTCCTTTATAGAAGCGCTCAATAGTATGCAGTAGGGACGGGGAAAGGTAAGTGAAGGACTGCTAGCGCTTGCTGTACTCACTGCTGCCTGGTCTTCTCAAGGCCCTGTGTACAGCATAAGGATGTAGTGTGTGCACTATGACCTGGTGCTGAACGCTTGCAGGTCACAGTGCAGTGGAGGCCCAGAGAACACCAGGGAGCAGTGAATGCAGGAGAGATAGAATAGTGGTGGAGCAGGAGAGGTAAGTTAATTTATTTATTTTAGCTTTGATGAGAGTTTGACATGGAGATTTTTGGGGGTCTCATCTGATGTCTAATATGGGGTTATGATCTGAGTATCTGATATGGGGGTCTAATCTGAGGATCTGATACGGGGGTCTGATCTGAGATCTGATATGGGGGGTCTAATCTTAGGATCTGACATGGCGGTCTGATTTAAGGGTATGGTATAGAGGACTGATTTGAGGGTCTGATCCGAGGATCTGATATGGGGGTCTGATCTGATGTCTGATGTGGGGTCTGATCTGAGGTCTGATATGGGGATCTGATCTGAGGTCTGATGTGGGGGTCTTATTTGAGGTCTGATATGGGGGGTCAGACCTGAGGTCTGCTGAAATATTTTTTTTCCGTATTTTCCTCCTCTAAAACCTAGGTGCATCTTTTTATCAGGTGTTTCTTATAAAGCGAAAAATACAGTATATAAAATATACATTTATACTGTATATACCATACTCCTGCAAATTAGCATATTATGGATCCATATCACATACCATAGATAGGATTCCAGGCAGCATTTAAGCCCAGTTAACAGGCCCAGGAATGACCTCAACTACTCTATCACCTCACGTTTGCAGTCATATGAAAAAAAGGAAAAGTAAGGCTGCTATGGCATTGTTGAATATTACATTTTACTTGATCACTTTGGGGCATGTAAGCCCTTGCCCAGGAAGACCCACTTATGGGCAAGGTTTATTTTTGGCCCAGGAAACCCCAAATTTGCTGAGAATATCTCTGAAAATGACAGACAGTCCCTCCAAATTTGGTACTGTTGACAACTGGTGTTGGAGGTAGGCATAGTAAAAGACCTGGAAATAGGTATAAACGTATTGATTCACAACTATCCATTTTGGTACTGGACTGCACTAGCTCCTTCATCTTGCCTAGCATATAAAACTGTCAAGGTGAGGATTTAAGCATGAAAAGCAGAGCCAGCCTGTGATTAAATTCAAGAACTAAAAAATAAAAGCAGAAATTAATATCAATAAAAGGAAGATACAGTCCTGATCAAAAGTTTAAGACCACTTGAAAAATGGCAAAAAATCATATTTTACATTGTTGGATCTTAACAAGGTTCCAAGTTTCAACATGCAACAAGAAAAAATTAGAGTGAGACAAAACATTTTTTGAGCATTCAATTAATTGAAAATAGCGATTAAACTGAAACAGGCTGTTTTTCAGCTGATCAAAATTTTAGGACCACATGCCTTTAAAAGGTCAAATCTGTGCAAAGATGTGGATTCATTGTCATTTTCTGTCAGGTAGTCACACGTTGTGATGGCAAAGGCAAAAAGACTCTCTCTTTTTTAACGTGGTCAGGTTGTTGAACTGCATAAGCAGGGTCTCTCACAGCACGCCATCGCTGCTGAGGTGGGACGCAGTAAGACAGTCATTTGGAATTTCTTAAATGATCCTGAGGGTTATGGAACAAAAAAGTCAAGTGGAAGACTCAAAAAAATGTCATCAGCACTGAGCCGGAGGATCTAATTGGCTGTCCGTCAAGACATTGGACGATCCTCGACCCAAATTAAGGCCCTTACTGGTGCTGACTGCAGCCCTATAACCATCAGACGGCATCTGAGACTGAAGGGCTTTAAAAACAAAAAACGTCTTCAAAGACCTCGTCTCCTTGAACGCCACAGAACTGCTCGTTTGGACTTTGCAAGAGAGCACCAAACATGGGACATTCAAAGGTGGAAGAAAGTTTTATTCTCTGATGAGAAAAAATGTAACCTTGATGGTCCTGATGGTTTCCAACGTTACTGGCATGACAAGCAGATCCCACCTGAGATGTTTTCTACGCGCCACAGTGGAGGGGGCGCCACAATCGTCTGGGGTGCTTTTTCCTTCAGTGGAACAATGGAGCTTCAGGAAGTGCAGGTGCGTCAAACGGCCGCTGGCTATGTCCAGATGTTGCAGAGAGCATTACTCATGACTGAGGGCCCTTGTCTGTGTGGTAACGACTGGGTTTTTCAACAGGACAACGCTACAGTACACAATGCCCGCAGGACAAGGGACTTCCAGGAGAATAACATCACTCTTTTGGCCCAACCTGCATGTTCCCCTGATCTAAATCCAATTGAGAACCTTTGGGGATGGATGGCAAGGGAAGTTTACAAAAATGGACAACAGTTCCAGACAGTAGATGGCCTTCGTGCGGCCGTCTTCACCACTTGGAGAAATGTTCCCACTCACCTCATAGAAATGGTTGCATCAAGCATGCCGAAATGAATTTTTGAAGTGATGAACAATAACGGCGGAGCTACTCATTACTGAGTTCATGTTTGGAAGTTGGATTTCTGGGGGGGTTTAGTTTTTTTTTGGAGGTGTGGTCCTAAACTTTTGATCAGCTGAAAAACAGCCTGTTTCAGTTTATTCGTTGTTTTCATTAAATTGAATGCTCAAAAAATGTTTTGTCTCACTCCCATTTCTTCTTGTTGCATGTTGAAGCTCTACTTGGAATCTTGTTAAGATCCAGCCATGCTAAATATGATTTTTTGCCATTTTTCAAGTGGTCTTAAACTTTTGATCAGGACTGTAGCTCCATTGTGCACTGTGGTCAATAAAATTTGAAAAAAATTTATAAATATAAATGTAAGATATATTAAAATCTCAGTCTATTGAATTATGGAAGCCTAAGAAGACCAAAAATTTTCTTCTATGGAGGTTGGCAAAGATACATCCCATAGCCGTCACAAAGATAAGCAGCAGCCGCGTCTTCCTATGTTGTCACTCAGAATGGCACCTGTGTGTTCTTTCCTTTTATCCATATCCCTATAATTTCATGACTCTAAAGGTTTTAAAGCATAATCAATGTCCCCTGTCCTCTCACCTATTTGTCTACTCCAGGAAAAATGCACTTCTTCTACGCCAGCTATCCATGAATACATAAACTGGAGAAAAAAAGGCCTTTTTGCAGTGAAGAAAATTTTGAACACTGACTGACTTTATCCAGAAAGTACTGCGGTCATTGTCAAATAGGTTTAAACGTTATGCTGCAAATAAATATGTTTCATGTCTTCTGTGGACAGAAAGCAGAATCAGCAAAAGTCAGGAAAGAGTGCCCAGGATGCATCTGTTTCCAGTTTATTTTGTGATAAGCTGAGAAAACAGAATGTTTGATGTACTGTAACTGGAAATGGAAAGTAACAATTTCAATGTACTGTCTCTTTAGGAAATGGAAAGATGAAGACAAAATGAGGGAGACGGAGAGATGAGTAAACAGGAAGCAACCAATGATGTGGAAGGAATGTGTTACAGGCAGCACGTCTGAAAGGGAGAGGGTTTCCGTAATTTGACTTTCATAATGCTGCACTTACGTGATATTAGTAAACCAGACAAACACAGAAAAGAACACAGGACCATGTCCAAGCACCATCCAGGCCAAATCTGCAACTTCCCCAAGCACTCCTCCTTAAGATCTCATTTTCGTGTCTGTGACTAATGGAAGTATAGAGAATTGCATGAGTGCATGGGAAATGAGAAAGCAAAATGTGCAGTAACCTTTATGTACGGGATGTGTGTGTGTATATATATATATATATATATATACACATATATTTAATTATATATTTTATATATATACACTCACCTAAAGAATTATTAGGAACACCTGTTCTATTTCTCATTAATGCAATTATCTATTCAACCAATCACATGGCAGTTGCTTCAAGGCATTCAGGGGGGTGGTCCTGGTCAAGACAATATCCTGAACTCCAAACTGAATGTCAGAATGGGAAAGGAAGGTAATTTAAGCAATTTTGACCGTGGCATGGTTGTTGGTGCCAGACGGGCCGGTCTAAATATTTCACAATCTGCTTAGTTACTGGGATTTTCACTCACAACCATTTCTAGGGTTTACAAAGAATGGTGTGAAAAGGGAAAAACATCCAGTATGCGGCAGTCCTGTGGGCGAAAATGCCTTGTGGATGCTAGAGGTCAGAGGAGAATGGGCCGACTGATTCAAGCTGATAGAAGAGCAACGTTGACTGAAACAACCACTCGTTACAACCGAGGTATGCAGCAAAGCATTTGGGAAGCCACTACACGCACAACCTTGAGGCGGATGGGCTACAACAGCAGAAGACCCCACCGGGTACCACTCATCTCCACTACAAATAGGAAAAAGAGGCTACAATTTGCACAAGCTCACCAAAATTGGACTGTTGAAGACTTGAAAAATGTTACCTGGTCTGATGAGTCTCGATTTCTGTTGAGACATTCAAATGGTAGAGTCCGAATTTGGCGTAAACAGAATGAGAACATGTATCCATCATGTCTTGTTACCACTGTGCAGGCTGGTGGTGGTGGTGTAATGGTGTGGGGGATGTTTTCTGGGCACACTTTAGGCCCCTTAGTGCCAATTGGGCATCGTTTAAATGCCACGGGCTACCTGAGCATGTTTCTGACCATGTCCATCCCTTCATGACCACCATGTGCCCATCCTCTGATGGCTACTTCCAGCAGGAAAATGGCCCCCACAGTCACCAGATCTCAACCCAATAGAGCATCTTTGGGATGTGGTGGAACGGGAGCTTTGTGCCCTGGATGTGCATCCCTCAAATCTCCATCAACTGCAAGATGCTATCCTATCAATATGGGCCAACATTTCTAAAGAATGCTATCAGCACCTTGTTGAATCAATGCCACGTAGAATTAAGGCAGTTCTGAAGGCAAAAGGGGGTCCAACACCGTATTAGTATGGTGTTCCTAATAATTCTTTAGGTGAGTGTATATATATATATATATATATATATATATATACTTGCAAATACCGCAGCAGCACAGTCAGATGGTGTGCACTGGGTGCAATTCCTCTAGGAAGGCAGACTTCTCCAATGTATATATATCCCAAAAAAACGAGGCAGCACTCCAGAATAGCGTGAAAGGGTGAAGACCCCAAACTTTAATCCCCCAGCAACATTTTGGCCTACTCAATGAGGCCTTTGTCAAGCTATACAACAGTGTAATCACAGGGTATATACACCCAAAAACAGGTGCAATCAAATCACATGATACAAATTAGTAAAACCACATGATGCAAAAAGTGCTCAATCACGTGACATCACAATCAATTACAATAAATACATTTGGTCACAAAAATACATAAAAAACATCAGTAGTTGAATAAAGTATTTGAATAAGGTGTAAAACAAAAGTGCTGTAAGTATACATTAATCCTCTCATATCCCAATTATGGATTCAAAGGTCAGTATAAAAATGTAAATGTGCAAAAGTGCTTGGTTCAAGTAATGAAAGGGTTAAAAGACATAATCTATAACAAAAAGGATACAGCGTATCCCATTAATATATTAAAATCGCATACCATTGGTGGTTCAGTGTAGCTGCGAGTATCTGGCGTCTCCATCCGCACTGTGCGCCTGCGCCGAGCCTGACAGTCAGTCCCGTCCTCCCCAGCTCCGGCCGCGTGACCACATTCACACGCTGACCCGATCTGCAGCGTAGTGATCGCGAGGAGAGGAGGGAGCAGACCATGTGACTCAGCGGCATCCAACCAGCAACAGAGGGGACGCCCAGTCGCCATAGTGACACAGAATGTATATATACACACTCCGAATCAGACATCAGTGGGAACATCTAGATGATCGCATATAGCGAACATGAGTCCAATCATATCAAACATATCCATGAGCTTCAGGAAAGCATGGGGGCACGTCTTGTGTTATTAGGGGCAACCATCATGGTGTCCCTGCTTAACACATGGACCAAACTGTTGACCTCCAGGCCACCAGTGGGCAATCACAGGTCCAATACCGTGTCCCCCATAATCCCCACATTCAAATCAACTCTTACAGCTGGCAGAGGTGGGATTAACCCTTCCCTCTATACTACAGTGTATCATGGTGTCACTTAAGAGGGGAGCAATCAAGCTCCATCCACTCTTATTATATTTATGAAGACTGTCAAAGTATATACTATAATCAGCCCCACGGTAATACGATCCCCACCACTGTAGACATCAAAACGTCATCTGCTCATCCAAAATTATCATCATACGAAGTACAGCACACTCCCAGATGTGACCACTGATGTCCACAATTTCTTCTTATGGTAAATAAGGCCATATTCGCGGAAACAAGGAACCACTTCCGGCTTTGCTAGCTAAAAGAAGACAAAGGGCCTATAATATACCCAAGAGTTCTATAAAAAATAGAAGAATAAAAAAATCAGGTCAGTATGTCAAAGGTTAACACTGTTGCATATTTCCAATAACAGGCTGAACAAATCAGATCCCCCACGCTCTCGGAGTCGACTGCACCTCCTAACTACATAAATCCCATCTACATTCCGTATTCAAGCCATCTGGCTTAAGTGTGCACAACTGGTGGATCCATACTATTTCGCGCTGTTTTAATAATAACAGTGCCCAAAATGCTTGGACACAGGGAGATCCTTCCTTTTCTGGCGTATCGAGTACCTGTGATAGTTAAGCCTGGTCTTTACATCCAAAGTGGTCTCTCCAACATAGAGGAGACCACACGGACACAGCAGTAGATATATAACAAATGCACTGTTACATGTCAAAAAGTGGCGGATCTCGAACTGAGTCTTCAACGTGGGATGTATAAATTTGTCTCCTTTCAACATATAGCTGCAATTGACGCAGCTTAAACATGGATAACATCCATTTCTTTTAGGGCCTATATATGTCTGAATAAATGTTTTATCACCAGCCACATCCGCTCTAACCAATTTATCACGCAGGTTGGTAGATCTTCTATACGACATAAGAGGAGGGGCAACACTGTTAAAATTGCTTTTCAATATCGGCCAATGCTTTTTAATTACCCCTGCTATTTGGTAACTACCTTCTGTATATGTGGAAATAAACGGTACCCTATCAGGGATATGTTTGTTAATTACCTCAGAGTGGTTAGACCCCAAAGTGTCCAGATGTCTCTGGATGAACTTTTTGGGGTAACCTCTACGGGTAAATTTATCAGACATCTCTGACAATCTAAGATCACATACTTCTGGATCCCTTACAATTCGCTGAACACGGAGGAATTGGCTACGTGGCAACGATTTGATCATGGAGCACGGGTGACAAAATCTCATATCTTAATAGTTTGTTGCAATCAGTTGGTTTAGTAAAAAGATCAGTCATTAACTTATTCTGCTGAATCTTTACCATGGTGTCCAGAAATTTAACCTGCTCGGTGGAGTAAGTAAGGGTAAACTGAATCTCAGGGTCCATCCCATTAAGAAAATTGTGAAACTCAGCCAACTCTTCCTCAGTGCCATTCCAAATGACAAACACATCATCTATGTATCTCCACCACCCCAGCACATGGCTGAAGTGGTGGGACACATAGACATGCCCTGCCTCAAGGTCTGACATGAGGATGTTGGCATAAGTCGGCGCCATGTTCGAACCCATTGCGGTTCCTCGCAATTGTAGGTAATAGCCATCTTGGAAGGCAAAATAATTGTATTTCAAGACCACACTGAGCAGATCAATAATGAACTCCTTACACTCATCCGTGTACTGCGTGTCAGAAAGGCATCTCCAAACAGCCTCTACCCCTCTATCATGATTGATAGAGGTATAGATGCTGACCACATCGAATGATGCCAATATGGTGTTTGGGGTCACTGACACCTGAGAGATTTTCTCCAGGAAGTCACCTGTATCTCGTATATATGACTTAGAAGCAATGGCAAATTAAAGAAGAATCTTGTCCAAAAAGATGGCAATTTTGGAGAAAACTGACTCTCTACCCGAAACTATGGGCCTCCCAGGAGGGTTTATCAGACACTTATGAATTTTAGTTAACACATTTATCAGCGGTGTCTTGGGATGTGTCACTAGTAGATAAGTGTATAGGGGTCCATCAATTAGGCCTCCTGACCTGGCAGTGTCCAAAATATTGGTGATAACTCTAATCACATCAAACTTGGGGTCATGATTGAGACGCCTATACACTTTATCATCACTTAGTTGTCTATGGATCTCAGAAATATACCATTCTGTATCCATAACCACAATGGCTCCCCCCTTGTCCGCCGGTTTGACAGTGAGGGAACCGTTGTTGCACAACTCATCAATGGCCCGTACCTCTTCAGTCGTCATATTCGGGTGTCTTAAACCACTGTCTTGTAATACATACTTCAAGTCATCAATATCAGCCTTAACTGCATTAATATAGGCATCAATAGCTGGACAGTTTAATTGTGGGGTGAAGTCGTTCTTCGCGTGTAATCCAACATCACGGAGAGAGAGTTCACATCCACCTGTATTGGTGCGATCTATATTACCACCACTGATCACATTGTTACTTACATCTGCAAACCAAACTTTAAGTTTAATATTAAGAAAAAAATGTTGCAAATCAACTTCAAGTTGGAACCAATCTACACCAACTGAGGGGCAGTATGATAAACCTTTAGATAAAAGTTCAGTCTGTGCATGGGTAAGTATATGAGAAGACATATTTACCACTATTGATTTCTCTTTCTCACAGTCCGACCTCTTGCTACTCGTTGTTCCTTTTCTCCATCTGTGTTGTCTCTGTCCCCCACGTCTGGTCCTTTTGGTTCTAGAGTTGTTCCTAAAAAAGTTTCTTCCTGTTCCACTTGTATGGATCCTGTTGCCATGGACGATGTCGTTTTATTTCTAGAGTTGCCAGTGTATTTCCTCATATTATTGTTACCATATGCAGGTGGACGTCTTTGACCTCTTTGTTCATGCCAAGTATAGATATTTCCTCGTCTGTAGTCCTCCTCATCTCTCAGCCATTTCCGTCTCTTGATCACCTCTTGTTCCTTTTTAAATTTGTCTAGATATACAGAGCAACTTGAAAGATATGCGTCATAGTCCTGTGTTGGAAGTACATCTTTTAACTTATTATCTGCACTTGCTAACTGTTTCCGTGTGACCCCCAATTCATGCTGGAGAAATTCCAGATTTAATAAAATAATATCCAATGCGTATTTGTTGGAAATCTGTGTAAACTTATGTGCAAACGAGGAATCCACTGTAAAAAAATTAGGCTTCAACTGAGAGCGCATTCCTCTTGGGATTCTATGTGACTTATATTACTCAGCCAGAGTAGCAAGGTGTAGCTCCATAGAGGCTAAACGCTTGCCATCTGCATTTCCGATTGACTCATCTTCTTAGGTGTTTTCAGTGCTAAGCTGCAAAGTCCTAAATATACACTTGCAAATACTGCAGCAGCACAGTCAGATGGTGTGCACTGGGTGCAATTCCTCTAGGAAGGCAGGCTTCTCCTCCACTGTATATATATCACAAAAAACGAGGCAGCACTCCAGAATAGCGTGAAAGGGTGAAGACCCCAAACTTTAATCCCCCAGCAACGTTTCGTCCTACTCAATGAGGCCTTTGTCAAGCTATACAACAGTGTAATCACAGGGTATATATACTTTGACAGTCTTCATAAATATAATAAGAGTGGATGGAGCTTGATTGCTCCCCTCTTAAGTCACACCATGATACACTGTAGTATAGAGGGAAGGGTTAATCCCACCTCTGCCAGCTGTAAGAGTTGATTTGTATGTGGGGATTATGAGGGACACGGTATTGGACCTGTGATTGCCCACTGGTGGCCTGGAGGTCAACAGTTTGGTCCATGTGTTAAGCAGGGACACCATGATGGTTGCCCCTAATAACACAAGACGTGCCCCCATGCTTTCCTGAAGTTCATGGATATGTTTGATATGATTGGACTCATGTTCGCTATATGCGATCATCTAGATGTTCCCACTGATGTCTGATTTGGAGTGTGTATATATACAGTCCTGATCAAAAGTTTAAGACCACTTGAAAAATGGCAAAACATTATATTTAGCATGCCTGGATCTTAACAAGGTTCCAAGTAGAGCTTCAACATGCAACAAGAAAAAATGGGAGTGAGACAAAACATTTTTTAAGCATTCAATATAATGAAAACAACGAATAAACTGAAACAGGCTGTTTTTCAGCTGATCAAAAGTTTAGGACCACACCTCCAAAAAAAAACTAAACCCCCCCCAAAACAGAAATCCAACCTCCAAACATGAACTCAGTAATGAGTAGCTCCGCCGTTATTGTTTATCACTTCAAAAAAAAATTTCGGCATGCTTGATGCAAGCGTTTCCATGAGGTGAGTGGGAACATTTCTCAAAGTGGTGAAGATGGCCGCATGAAGGCCATCTACTGTCTGGAACTGTTGTCTATTTTTGTAAACTTCCCTTGCCATCCATCCCCAAAGGTTCTCAATTGGATTTAGATCAGGGGAACACGCAGGATGGGCCAAAAGAGTGATGTTATTCTCCTGGAAGAAGTCCCTTGTCCTGCGGGCATTGTGTACTGTAGCGTTGTCCTGTTGAAAAACCCAGTCGTTACCACACAGACGAGGGCCCTCGGTCATGAGGAATGCTCTCTGCAACATCTGGACATAGCCAGCGGCCGTTTGACGCACCTGCACTTCCTGAAGCTCCATTGTTCCACTGATGGAAAAAGCACCCCAGACCATTATGGCGCCCCCTCCACTGTGGCGCGTAGAAAACATCTCAGGTGGGATCTGCTTGTCATGCCAGTAACGTTGGAAACCATCAGGACCATCAAGGTTACATTTTTTCTCATCAGAGAATAAAACTTTCTTCCACCTTTGAATGTCCCATGTTTGGTGCTCTCTTGCAAAGTCCAAACGAGCAGTTCTGTAGCGTTCAAGGAGACGAGGTCTTTGAAGACGTTTTTTGTTTTTGAAGCCCTTCAGTCTCAGATGCCGTCTGATGGTTATGGGGCTGCAGTCAGCACCAGTAAGGGCCTTAATTTGGATCGAGGATTGTCCAATGTCTTTACGAACAGCCAATTGGATCCTCCGGCTCAGTGCTGATTAAAAAAGTGGGTCTTCCACTTGACTTTTTTGTTCCATAACCCTCAGGATCATTTAAGAAATTCCAAATGACTGTCTTACTGCGTCCCACCTCAGCAGCGATGGCGCGCTGTGAGAGACCCTGCTTATGCAGTTCAACAACCCGACCACGTTCAAAAAGGGAGAGTTTTTTTGCCTTTGCCATCACAACGTGTGACTACCTGACAGAAAATGACAATGAATCCACATCTTTGCACAGATTTGGCCTTTTAAAGGCATGTGGTCCTAAACTTTTGATCAGCTGAAAAACAGCCTGTTTCAGTTTATTTGTTGTTTTCATAAAATGTAACGCTCAAAAAATGTTTTGTCTCACTCTCATTTCTTCTTGTTGCATGTTGAAGCTCTTCTTGGAACCTTGTTAAGATCCAGCCATGCTAAATATGATTTTTTGCCATTTTTCAAGTGGTCTTAAACTTTTGATCAGGACCGTACATTCTGTGTCACTATGGCGACTGGACGTCCCCTCTGTTGCTGGTTGGATGCCGCTGAGTCACATGGTCCACTCCCTCCTCTCCTCGCGATAGAAGCGTTGAATTCCACGTCACTACGCCGCAGATCGGGTGACCGTGTGAACGTGGTCACGCGGCCGGAGCTAGGGAGGACGGGACTGACTGTCGGGCTCGGCGCATGCGCACAGTGCAGATGGAGACGCCAGATACTCGCGGCTACACTGAACCACCAATGGTATGCGATGCTATTTTAATATATTAATGGGATACGGCTGTATCCTTTTTGTTATAGATTATGTCTTTTAACCCTTTCATTACTTGAACCAAGCACTTTTGCACATTTACATTTTTATACAGGCCTTTGAATCCATAATTGGGATATGAGAGGATTAATGTATACTTAAAGCACTTTTGTTTTACACCTTATTCAACTACTTTATTCAACTACTGATGTTTTTTATGTGTTTTTGTGACCAAATGTATTTATTGCAATTGATTGTGATGTTACGTGATTGAGCACTTTTTGCATCATGTGGTTTTACAAATTTGTATCATGTGATTTGATTGCACCTGTTTTTGGGTATATATACCCTGTGATTACACTGTTGTATAGCTTGACAAAGGCCTCATTGAGTAGGCCGAAACGTTGCTGGGGGAGTAAAGTTTGGGGTCTTCACCCTTTCACGCTATTCTGGAGTGCTGCCTCGTTTTTTGGGATATATATATATATATATATATATAAAAAAAACAGATAATGCAGCAGCACAGTCAGATGTGATGTACCGGGTGCAAAGTCCCCACAGAGGTCGGCTCTTCCTCCACGATATATATCAAACGAATGATGAGGCAGCACTTCCAGTATGTGGTGAACGGGTGTGGACCCCAAACTTTATTCAAGCGACGTTTCGGCCTGCTCAATGAGGCCTTTCTCAAGCTAAATAACAGTGCATATGACAGGGTATATATACCCAACAATCAATACAGATCAATTACAATCAGTGATTGGGCGTGACTCCAGTCAAGTCACGTGACCATTAACCATATGAATACATAACATAGGTGTATAATAAACATTCTCATGTTGCAGACGTACAAACATTTCATAAGTGTTCATAATAGTATCAAAACAGAAAAATAGAGGTAGATCTCTGTGCTTCAATTATAAACTAGAAATTGTATCCCTCTCTATTCAATACATTATTACCCATAGTGGACACTGTGCAGAAAGTGTTAGGTGCATATGGGGTTAAAAACATCAATAGTTGGTACAGCTGTACCTAATCATAAGTTAAAAGCAAAGGACAGAGCTCACCACACTATGACACTTGGTATCCGCCGGCATTGGCGTCCCCCCGCCGACGATGCGCATGCGCCGAGCCAGACATCACTGGCCACGCCCCCCGACACAGCGGCGCCCACACGTGACCGCTCCATGGACCGCAGCGTCATCCCCTGGAGCGCACCGTAAGACACGCAGCCGTGAAGGGGAGGGAGGCCAAGACATGTGACTCAGCGTCAGACGCACAGCGCACGGGGGCGTGTTTCAGTGACCATGGTGATGTAAACAATCGGGAGACCTGCGGGCATATGCACTGTCGCCGGGACATATGTCGATGCACGCAATCTGGATAGCAATGCACATGCAGGAGCATATAGCTAGCCTATAGGATAGGCGATCTGACTCTGCAAACTCACACAGAGTGACTGCCCACTCAACAATGGTCATCACTATTGCACCCCATTAATGTGTGGTTACAATGGGACACACTTCCCATCTGTCCACATCTATAGCACCGATATGTGTATATCACCACCAGCTCACAAGTGTGAGGCAAGTGAGATTGCACACTACATCAGTACAAAAAGAATGATTGTCACATTTCAATAAAATTAGCGTGCACTATAGTGACAATCCAGATCGTCAGTCGCAGTCCCGCTAGTCTCCACACAATGGTCACTATCACAATCTTGTATCCAAGGTCATTGGGCGGCTCCATCCAGTATATAGACAAAGGCTCATCAAGTTCATCAAAAGTCATCTAGGATAAATGAAAATACCATCAATATACATTGGTAATCTAATCAGACATATTAGCACTGTTACATGTCTCCTATCCCAGACAGGGCGGTCAAGGACCCCCACGTCGGCGAGCGCAGCACCTATCCATCACCCACATAATTCCCATCTACATTCGGCATTAAGGCCATCGGGCTTAAGTGTATGTAGCCTATGGATCCACATGATCTCACGTTGCTTAAGTAATCTTTCCCTGTTACCTCCCCGTTTCAGCGGGGGTATGTGATCAATCACCCTAAATTTGAGATCTTTCTCACCGTGCCCTGCCTCAATAAAGTGCTTAGGCACAGGGAGATCTCTCCTCTTTTGCCGAATCGAGTACCTGTGATAGTTCATTCTGGTCTTGACCTCACAAATAGTCTCCCCTACATAGAAGAGATTGCAGGGGCAGGACAAGAGGTAGATCACAAATGAACCATCACAGGTCAAGAAGTGCCGTATCTCAAATTGTTTCTTCAGTATCGGGTGTGTAAATTTATCTCCTTTTAACATATAGCTGCAGTTTACACAGCCTAAACATGGGTAGCATCCATATTTCTTGCGACCCAGGTAGGTCTGCACTGGGGCTTTGCCCCCAGACACCTCAGCTTTAACTAGCTTGTCCCTCAGACTAGGGGCTCGCCTATAGGACATCAGGGGAGGTACGGCAAATTCTTTGACCTTTTTAAAGTTGCTATGCAATATTGGCCAGTGTTTTTTGATAGCATCTGCTACCTGATAGCTACCCTCGGTGAAAGTTGAGATGAAAGGCACTCTAATCTGTTTATTATTGTCCTTAGGGGTCCTAGATTCAAGCTCATCCAGTTGCCTGTGAACTAGTCTTCTAGGATAACCCCTATTGACAAACTTGTCCGCCATCTGCGACAATCTCATGTCACATATCTTGGGATCTTTAACTATACGTTGCACGCGGAGGAACTGGCTCCGTGGTAAGGTTTTGACCATGGACCGTGGGTGACAGCTCTCAAACTTAAGCAGCTTATTGCAGTCCGTCGGTTTAGTGCATAAGTCGGTCACCAGTACCGGACCTTGTTTGATCACCATGGTATCCAAAAATTGGACCTGCTCGGTGGAGTACGTCAGAGTAAACTGTATTTCTGGGTCTATTGCATTCAAGAAGGTGTGAAAATTGGCCAACTCACTTTCAGTGCCGTCCCAGATGACAAAAACATCGTCTATGTATCTCCACCACCCTCGTACCAAGCCGAAGTGGTGGGACACATAGATGTGTTCAGCCTCAAGGCCCGACATGAAAATGTTGGCGTAGGTCGGCGCCATATTCGAACCCATTGCGGTTCCCCGCTGTTGTAGGAAGTAGCAATCCTGGAAGGCAAAATAGTTGTACCTTAACACTACACCGAGCAGGTCCAATATGAACTCCCTACATTCATCACTGTACTGGGTGGAAGCCAGACATTTCCTGACTGCCTCTACACCCCTATCATGGTTGATAGAGGTGTAAAGGCTCACCACATCAAAAGAGACTAGCAGAGTCCTAGCCGTCACTTCTACATTAGCAATCCTATTCAGGAAGTCACCTGTGTCACGTATGTAGGATCTGGCTTCAACAGCAAACCTTCTCAATATCTTATCCAAGAAGATAGCTATGTTGGAAAACACAGACTCCCTCCCGGAGACGATGGGTCTCCCCGGGGGATTTTGTATACTCTTGTGAATTTTAGGTAACACATATATCAATGGTGTTTTGGGATGTGTTATCAATAGATACCTGTAGAGAGCTTCATCGATCAAACCTCCTACTTTTGCTCTATCAAGTATACTAGTGATAACCTTCATCACATCAAATTTAGGGTCATGATTCAGCTGTCTATACACCAGGGGGTCTCCCAGCTGTCTCTGTATTTCTGAGACGTACCATTGGGTGTCCATCACAACAACGGCTCCCCCCTTATCGGCCGGTTTGACTGTGAGGGAGCCGTTGTTGCAAAGTTCACCCAATGCACTTATCTCGGCTGACTTCATATTAGGATGTTTAAGCCCTCTTTCAGACATAGAGTCTTTCAAATGCTCAATATCAGACCTCACTGCATTGATAAATGCGTCTATAGCTGGACATTTAATCTGTGGTGTGAAGTCACTCTTAGTGTATAAACCCACACCACGAAGAGAGAGTTCACAGCCTTGCTCAGTGTCGCCACCCATCATATGCTGGTCATGCTCCGAAAACCACACTTTTAACTTGATGCTTCTGAAGAATTTTTGCAAATCTACTTCAAGCTGATACCAATCAACTCCCACTGCAGGGCAAAAGGTTAACCCCTTGGATAGGAGCTCCGTTTGTGCATCAGTCAAAACATGGGAAGATATATTTACCACTATGGATTCCTTTTCCTTAGTGGTCGATTCCTTACATTCCGTTGTTCTTTTTCTCCATTTGTATTGTCTCTGTCCACCACGTCTGGTCCTTTTGGATCCATGGCAGGACCTAAAAAATCATCTTGCCGCTGTGCAATATGTATAGCACCATCATCATTGGTAGATGCCATTCTCCTCCTAGGGTTGGTGTAGCTTTTTTTATTACCACTGGGGTTACCATAGAACGGTTGTCTTCTTTGGCCTTTGGGATCTTGCCAGGTATACACATTGCCCCGTCGGTAATCCTCTTCATCACGTAACCATTTACGCCGTTTGATAGCCTCCTGTTCTCTCCTGAATTTCTCCAAATAAGCAGAGCAGTTGGTTAAGTAGGTGTCATAGTCCTGTACAGGGAGAGCCTCTTTAAGCTTATTGACAGCTTTATCAAGATGCTCCCGTATACTGCCCAATTCATATTGCAAAAATTCCAGGTTCAACAGTATCACATCCAGGGCATATTTATTCGAAATCTGTGTGAATTTTTGTGCAAACTTACTGTCTGCTGGAAACAGGCTCGGCTTTAGCTGGGAGCGCATACCCCTTGGTATTCTATGCGACTTGTAATATTCCGCTAGGGTTGCTAAATGTAACTCCATTGAAGCCAGCCTTTTACCATCAGCCTCATAGCCTTTCTTAAGCTCTGTGATAGATGGGGTGGATAGAAACGTGCAATCGCTCACCAAATCGTGGAGGATCCTCTCCTCATCCTGTCTGGTATAGGAGAACACATCAAGCGGGTCCCTCTCAGACGAATCATGCATTTTTTCAGTGCTAAGCTGCTAAGTCCTTATATAAAAAAAACAGATAATGCAGCAGCACAGTCAGATGTGATGTACCGGGTGCAAAGTCCCCACAGAGGTCGGCTCTTCCTCCACGATATATATCAAACGAATGATGAGGCAGCACTTCCAGTATGTGGTGAACGGGTGTGGACCCCAAACTTTATTCAAGCGACGTTTCGGCCTGCTCAATGAGGCCTTTCTCAAGCTAAATAACAGTGCATATGACAGGGTATATATACCCAACAATCAATACAGATCAATTACAATCAGTGATTGGGCGTGACTCCACGCCCACGCTGTGTCGGGGGGCGTGGCCAGTGATGTCTGGCTCGGCGCATGCGCATCGTCGGCGGGGGGACGCCAATGCCGGCGGATACCAAGTGTCATAGTGTGGTGAGCTCTGTCCTTTGCTTTTAACTTATGATTAGGTACAGCTGTACCAACTATTGATGTTTTTAACCCCATATGCACCTAACACTTTCTGCACAGTGTCCACTATGGGTAATAATGTATTGAATAGAGAGGGATACAATTTCTAGTTTATAATTGAAGCACAGAGATCTACCTCTATTTTTCTGTTTTGATACTATTATGAACACTTATGAAATGTTTGTACGTCTGCAACATGAGAATGTTTATTATACACCTATGTTATGTATTCATATGGTTAATGGTCACGTGACTTGACTGGAGTCACGCCCAATCACTGATTGTAATTGATCTGTATTGATTGTTGGGTATATATACCCTGTCATATGCACTGTTATTTAGCTTGAGAAAGGCCTCATTGAGCAGGCCGAAACGTCGCTTGAATAAAGTTTGGGGTCCACACCCGTTCACCACATACTGGAAGTGCTGCCTCATCATTCATTTGATATATATATATATATATATATATATATATACAGTACAGACCAAAAGTTTGGACACACCTTCTCATTCAAAGAGTTTTCTTTATTTTCATGACTATGAAGGCATCAAAACTATGAATTAACACATGTGGAATTATATACATAACAAATAAGTGTGAAACAACAGAAAATATGTTATATTCTAGGTTCTTCAAAGTAGCCACCTTTTGCTTTGATTACTGCTTTGCACACTCTTGGCATTCTCTTGATGAGCTTCAAGAGGTAGTCCCCTGAAATGGTTTTCCAACAGTCTTGAAGGAGTTCCCAGAGATGCTTAGCACTTGTTGGCCCTTTTGCCTTCACTCTGCGGTCCAGCTCACCCCAAACCATCTCGATTGGGTTCAGGTCCGGTGACTGTGGAGGCCAGGTCATCTAGCGCAGCACCCCATCACTCTCCTTCATGGTCAAATAGCCCTTACTTTCAAAGTTTTCCCAATTTTTCGGCTGACTGACTGACCTTAATTTCTTAAAGTAATGATGGGCACTCGTTTTTCTTTACTTAGCTGCTTTTTTCTTGCCATAATACAAATTCTAACAGTCTATTCAGTAGGACTATCAGCTGTGTAACCACCTGACTTCTTCTCAACGCCACTGATGGTCCCAACCCCATTTATAAGGCAAGAAATCCCACTTATTAAACCTGACAGGGCACACCTGTGAAGTGAAAACCACTTCAGGGGACTACCTCTTGAAGCTCATGAAGAGAATGCCAAGAGTGTGCAAATCAGTAATCAAAGCAAAAGGTGGCTACTTTGAAGAACCTAGAATATGACATATTTTCAGTTGTTTCACACTTGTTTGTTATGTATATAATTCCACATGTGTTAATTCATAATTTTGATGCCTTCAGTGTGAATCTACAATTTTCATAGTCATGAAAATAAAGAAAACTCTTTGAATGAGAAGGTGTGTCCAAACTTTTGGTCTGTACTGTATATATATATATATATATATATATATATATAATCATAGGTTATATAATCATAGCAGCTTTATGGGTTTCTAGTCTTTCATCATTGCATACATATATTGACTCAGGTAGGCATTTTGTTACAATGTTGTCAGAACTTCTTTTTATCTGATCACTTATGTCTCCTTCACCAATTGAGTGATAAATTGTAATCAGCAGCAAAGCCTTCTAAGCACATACCTTACTTAAAACAAACACTTTCAGAAGCTTTTTATCTCCTGAGGATCTTAAGCAAACCTCTTGTGCAGCTCCTCATGAATGGACAGACCAGCAAAGGACCAACATCTTCTTTCGATTTCATGCCTTCATGTTTTGTAGTTGTATGTACACTTCTTAATTCAAGTGATAGCAACTCAAGAACTCTTTCTAAGGCCCAGGTTATGGTATCTCAGATTCTTTCATAACAGGGTCTTTTTTACTGATTTTTTTTTATAAAGTTCCTATAATATTTTCCTCTTAAGCAGAAAGTGAGAAATGTGTCTCAATGACCTGTTGTTTTCAGGGCATCTGTTAGCATTGCCGGAAAAGTGTGAAAGTAACCTAATGCATGCTTGGCAACTGAAGGCATTTGTGTTAGTCCCATGTTCACATGTGCCCGCATTGCTGAGAAAAATGGATGACCTGTTGCATGTGTGCTTGGCTGCTGAAGGCATCCGAGTTGGCTTCATGGTCATATTGCTGAGAAAAATTATGTTTTAATGTATCCAAATGAGCCTCTAGGAGCAACAAGAACGCTGCTCTTGCACTTCCAAGAGGCTCAGCTCTCTCTGCAACTGCTGCACCCTCCGCACTTTAAATTAACAGGCAGTATATAATCCTGCAATTTTCACACTGGTCACTAGGCCTAATGATAATGATTTCCTGTTCTGTAAAGGTAATTTTTGAGTAGCTAATATAATTAGCATTTCAAGCAGAATAACAATGACAAGTAACACCCCTGTATAGATAACACGGATCCTGTTCACTCTGTCTATGGCCCATGTAGCTGCTCTCAAAAGAAAGGAAGTCTTAACTATTTTATGTCTGGTGGTCAGTTTCAAAATTGCAGGATTATATACATTTTTTTGAATATAGCATATTTTTCACCCTATAAGACGCACCTTTTTTTCCCTTCAAAGTGGGGGGGGGGGGAAATATCTGTGTGTCTTATGAGATGAATACTAATAAGTGCTTCCATTATGGATGTGCTCATTAGTGCAGGAGGACCGGGGAGCTGTGCATGCAGAGCTCCCTGTGCAGGCTCTGTACTCGCTACTTCCTGGTCTTCGTCGGCCACAAGCTTTCCTCTGTCCTGCGCACAGCATGAGGAAGTAGGCACATCCTGTGACCTGTGTGGGTCACAGCACAATGTGGCAGGAAGAGCAGAAGCAGCTCTCAGGAGCTGTGGCAAGAAGAGCAGGATCTCAGGAGCAGCAACGGCGTCCGGAGAAGTTGATTTATTTATTTTTGTCTCTGATCTCAGGTTTTCTTTGCATGGGGGTCTTATTAACATGGCAGTCTAATATGAAGTCTGATTGGCGGTCTTATAAACATTGGGGGTCTGATCTGTGGTAGGAATGGGGGTATTATAAACTT
Organism: Bufo bufo; assembly: GCF_905171765.1. NCBI lineage: Eukaryota > Metazoa > Chordata > Amphibia > Anura > Bufonidae > Bufo > Bufo bufo. Next base: position 254,888,680 of record NC_053391.1, on the reverse strand, counting down.
TGGGGATCTGATTTGAGATCCGATTGGAGGTCTTATAAATATTGGGGGTCGTATAAACATATAGGGTCTTATCTGAGGTCGGATTGGGGGTCCTTTTAACATTGGGGGACTGATCTGAGGTCGGATTTGGGGTCTTATTATCACTGGGGTCTGTTCTCAGGTCTGATTAACATTGTGGGTCGGATTGGGGCTCTGAGCAGAGGTCTGATTAACATTGGTGGTCTGAGCTGAGCTCTGATGAAAAATATTTATTTTCTTACTTTCCTCCTCTAAAACTTCTTATGGGCAGAAGGGTCTTATAGGGTGAAAAATATGGTGGATAGTGAAGTGGAAAAATAAAAAACCTCCCCAAATCTAAAAAAGTTATCACCTGTCATCAAGATCAACCCCATAAAAACAGGCATACAGCCTGATAGGGTTGATCCAGCTGATTTCAAATGTTACCTGTAAATATCATACACTGCATTCCTAAGAAAAAGTTGTATTCTTTATGCTAATTAGGCCTAGCTCCTTTGTGCACATCAGCTATTTAGTACTGTCTACACCCTTCAGGCCACATATAGTCACATTATATAGTTAATAATTAATAATTCCAGACAAAATGTTGTCATCAGAATCACGCTCACGTTTTCAGGGATCAAAAGTTGAATTCAGATGTTGGCTCTTAAAGTGCAAAAACTGGGGAATTTTACATAGGACATTAATCTTTCACATGGGATATTCCAAAAAGTTAAGATTTGGCTCTGATGAGATTTAAAAAAAAAAAGCAAAATGTTGCAAAATTTCAAGAGCTGATGGTAATACGCACATAGTCAGCAACAACATACAACATGCCATCAATATCAGATAGGTTCAGGTCCCACCTCTGGGACTCACTCCTATCTCCAGAACAGGATCCCCAAAGTGAAGGAGAGTGCACTGTGCTCAACTATTTTTGGAAATCCCATCACGGTGAATGGAGGGTAGCTGCGCATACTGAGCTGCTCACCCTTCACTTTGGGGGGACCGTTCTGGAGACAGTAGAAGTCCCAGAGGTGGGACCTGCACCTATCTAACATTGAGGGCATATGCTACTGATATGTCTTCAATGTCTGAGATGGTAAAACCCCTATGTCAGCCCCAGTTACAGGAGAAATCAACAGTGAAAAAAAAATGAAAAAGTGAAGCAAATGTCCCCCAGAGGTCTTGTATGACCTTATGGGGGACGAAAAGTGTAAAATAAAAAAAATTAAAATAAAGGGTTGAAAAAATAAAATAAAAAAAAGTTTCACATGTAAAAAAGTCCCCAAGTAAGGAATAAAAAAAAAAATGTTAAAAATAGAAAAAATAAAATAAAATAGACATATTTGGTATTGCCGCGTCCGTAAAAACCAGCTCTATAAAAATATCAAATGACCTAACCCCTCGGGTGAACACTGTAAAAAAAAAAAAAAAAACTGTGTCAAAACAAGCAATTTTTGGCACCTTACATCACAAAAGGTGCAACACCAAGTGATCAAAAAAGCGTATGTCCCACAAAATGGTACCAATAAAACCATCACCTCATCCTGCAAAAAATGAGCCCCTACATATGAAAATCTCTAAAAAAATATAAAAACTATAGCTCTCAGAACATGGACACATTAAAACATAATTTTTTTTGTTTCAAAAATGCTATTATTGTGTAAAACTTTAATAAATGAGAAAAAGTATACATATTAGGTATCGCCACGTCCGTAACAATCTGCTCTATAAAAATGTCACTTGACTGAACCCCTCAGGTGAACGCTGTAAAAATAAGTAAATAGAAACTGTGCTTTTTTGGTCACCTTGCCCCATAAAGTGTTATAATGAATGATCAAAAAAATCATATGTACCCAAAAATAGTACTAATAAAACTGGCACCTTATCCCCTAGTTTCCAAAATGGGGTCACTTCTTGGGAGTTTCTACTGTAAGGGTGCATCAGGGGGCTTCAAATGGGACATGGCCATTTCTACTGTAAGGGTGCATCAGGGGGCTTCAAATGGGACATAAAAACCATGTGGAGTTCCTTTTCTTCTGCGCCCTGCCGTGTGCCCATACAGCAGTTTATGACCACATGTGGAGTGTTTCTGTAAACCGCAGAATCTGGGAAATAAATATTGAGTTTTGTTTGGCTGTTAACCATCGATGTGCTAAAGAAAAAATTGGATTAAAATGGAAAATCTGCCCAAAAAGTGAAATTTAAAAATTTGATCTCCATTTTCCTTTAATTCTTGTGGAACGCCTAAAGGGTTAACAAAGTTTGTAAAATCGGTTTTGAATACCTTGAGGGGTGTAGTTTCTACAATGGGGTCATTTCTGGGGGTATCCACTATGTAGGCCCCACAAAGTGACTTCAAACCTGAACTGGTCCTTAAATGAAGTACAATGTGTCACGAGAAAAAAATCTCTGAATGACTTGGATAAATAAAGGCGTTCCAAAGTTATTACCACATAAAGTGAGATATGTCAGTTTTGCAAAATTAGGCCTGGTCAGGAAGGGGGCAAACGGCCCAGATGGCAAGTGGTTAAGAATATTTTGATGTTAAAGAGAAATTATATATATTACAGTTCCAGTAGCATTGTCACCATTAGCTTTGAAGATCTCCTAGATAAAGTATGAAGGAGACATGGTACCTAGAAGTTCTTATTATAAGGCTGACCCTAACTTTTAGAAAGCTGAATGCTCATGTGTCCGACACCTATTCCTCCTCCCCTCCTACACATGAATGCTGTGTAGGGAGAGTAGGGAGGGAGACATATGGGCTACCTCTATAGTATATTTATATCCTTGCCATTTCCCCATTTTTCAGAGTAGCACACAAAAGGAATCTACTTTATGTATATGCGTAAATTCCAATAGGGACACTATGTCATCCTGTCCCCAGGTGGATCAAAAACAGGTGCGTATCTATAAGGGTGCAGACTGAGCTAGCAGCTTTGGTGCCTGAGGAGGGGCTGTACCATGTAAGAAGATAGCAGTACTATAGAGGTTGTTTTACTAGAACAGCTTCACTACAGGGCTAAGATCACTAATGTATCATTTTCTATTAAAGGTGTTCTCCGGGAATTAAGAAAATGAAAATACTTAAATATTACTTTATTATAAATATATTCCCAAATACCTTTCATTAGTTATAACGGCTTGTTTTGTCTAGGGAGTGGTCATTAGGAGAAATAAAATGGCCTCTGTGTTTCTCTTCATTTCCACAGATACAGTTGTGTTCAAAATAATAGCAGTCAGACATCACAAACCTGATCAATCACTGTTTTTGGTAGAAATGATATTTCTACATGGCAAATAATTTACTAGCAGATGTAATAGAGTACTAGAACCCCAACAGACCCAACAGGTATGACATGCATGCTGCTGATTCTGTGTAATTGAATTACTAATTGAAAGGGGCATGTTCAAAATAATAGCAGAGTGGAGTTCAATGAGTGAGGTCATTCATTCTTTTAAAAACAGGTGGAAATTATTGCCTTTATTTAAGGAAGGAAGGCAGCAAATGTTGTACATGCTGGTTACAGTGCATTTCTCTCTGAAATTCTGAGGAAAATGGGTCGTTCCAGACATTGTTCAGTAGAACAGCATACCTTGATTAAAAAGTTGATTGGAGAGGGGAAAACATATAAAGAAGTGCAGAAAATTATAGGCTGCTCAGCTAAAATGATCGAAAATGCATTAACCATTCAAATGTATAGAAGAATAGCCAAAATGGCAAGGACTCAGTCAACAATCAGCTCCAGGAAGATCAAAGAAGGTCTAAAAGTTACCTGTGAGTACTGTTACAATTAGAAGACGCCTATGTGAAGCCAAGCTATCTGCAAGAAGCCCCCGCAAAGTCCCACTGTTGAAAAAAAGCCATGTGCTGAAGAGGTTACAATTTGCCAAAGAGCACATTGACTGGCCTAGAGAGACATTTTGTGGACTGATGAAAGTAAGATTGTTCTTTTTGGGTCCAGTTTGTCAGACGACCCCCAAACACTGAATTCGAGCCACAGTACACTGTGAAGACAGTGAAGCATAGTGGCGCAAGCATCATGATATGGGGATGTTTCTCATACTAGGGTGTTGGGCCTATTTATCGCATACCAGGGATCATGGATCAGTTTGAATACATCAGAATATTTGAAGAGGTCATGCTGCCTTATGCTGAAGATGAAATGCCCTTGAAATGGGTGTTCCAACAAGACAACGACCCCAAACACACCAGTAAACGTGCAACATCTTGGCTCCAGACCAACAAGATTGACGTTATGAAGTGGCCAGTCCAACCCCTGGATCTTAATCCAATAGAAAACTTGTGGGGTGACATCAAAAATGAAGTTTCTGAGGCAAAAACAAAAAATAGAGAAAAACTATGGAATGTAGTCCAATCATCCTGGGATGGAGTACCTGTTTACAGGGGCCAGAAGTTGGTTGACTCCATGCAACTCAGATGTACAGCAGTTCTCAGAAACAGTGGTTATACAACTAAATATTAGTTAAGTGATTCAAAGGAAAGCAAAATCTTCTAACATTTTTCAGTTTATATAGTGAATGTTTGAGTTTGTAAAGAAGAATACAAACACTGCTATTTTTTTGAACGGTCTAATATTCACTCTTCTTGATTTTTTTTTTAGAGCAACAACACATTTGATATATTTTTCTTCATGTTTTGATTTGGAATAGATTGTGTAGTGTTCCCAATGCATTTGTGTGTATGGAAATAAAAGCTATTAGAAGGATTTTGAGCTTTATTCACTTTTTTTAAAACACTGCTATTATTTTGAACACAACTGTAAGTATGAAATGCTTAACATTAATAGTATAGCATGCATAGCTACAGCTTCGTTCACACTTTCATTATTTTTTTCCCATTAGGTTTGTGTTGCTTTTTGATATTCAGCATAGCAGCTGCAATATTCTCTCCAGTAACAAAAACCAAGACCTGACAGCCCCGTTATATGCCAATGGAGAAAAAAAAATAACATCATATTCATTATGTATACTGCAATAATAGAAGGTAATACGTTTAGATTTTCATCAAATCAGACAATGCACATATTGCATTTTTTTTTACCCCTATCTTTTAGGATCAGCATCCCAAGAATGAAAAAAATATATATAATAGACAAAATGAATGGTCATCAGGACTCCATCAGATCAGATGTCAGATCAAATCTTGGGAGTGGCAAGGGCAACACTATTCAGACCACTATCACAGGCTCCTCTTTTAATGGTATGTACCCATGTCTCGCATGTGCCCAGTGTAGTAATGTCACCAAGGGCCCAACTTTTACCCATCCCACGTCAGGGAAAACATATAACATCAAGGGTCATTTTTCATGTCAAACCAATTATGTGATCTACTTAATCAAATGCCCTTGTGGCCTTGGTTATGTAGGCCAGACCATCCAAAAAATCAAGGAGCGTATTTGTCAGCATAAGTCTAATATTCGAACTAAAAAAACTGATGCTCCACTAGTTGAGCATTTCATTGAACATAAACATGCAATTAGCCAACTACGATTTCAGGTGATTGACTGGATTCCTCCCCTGAGAAGAGGAGGCGACCGTCAAGCATTGTTACGAGAGAGAGAGATGATGTGGATTCGCCGCCTAGGTACCTTACAACCTATTGGACTCAATAGGGACTATCTTTTGGATGAGTACTGTCGCCTATATTGCTTTCTGAGAATTTCTAATGTTGTTTTCTTTTTCATTTTCATTTTGTAGGACCGGAATTGTCCAGTAGCGGGTGGAGACATCCACCAAGCACATTCTACGGTCCAAGGACATTCTACGGTCCAATATAACTTCAAGCACTTCATGCGTCTTATATGAGTGACCTATTGTTTATTATGGATGTGGAATACAATGCAGGTGTTGTGCAATATTTTTGTCTATACGTACTGATGGCTCTTTGTAATGGGGAATGGCCATTGAATTATGTATGGTTATATCCATAACTGTATGCAATCATATGGCTATTTTGGTCTTGCTCTAGACATCTTTATCCCTATAAACTGTTGCTCTTCTCAGCTATATGATGAACCCTCCCTGATGCCCTTACTTTGCCATCTTCCAAGATGGCTGCTGGTGGATCACTCTTCATTTGGCGCATGCGCTATTATGTGTGGCCTGTATCTCTTTTCTCATTGTGTAGAGATGCTGCATGTATGCCCTTTTCTCCTGCTTAGCGCCTGCTTATAGTTAATCACGTCGGCCAGGACGTGCAATACTGTCTTTTGGGCTTATTCTGTAGCTAAATCAGACGGTACGATCACGTGACATGCGCATCATATGCTCCATTTGCATGTATACTTACACGCCCATTCTGTGCTCATTGATCCTCCCTACTTTATTTTAAATGATCGGACAGCACGATCACGTGACGTGCACGTCACTTACCTAGTTTGCATATACTAGACACGCCTTCCCTGTGTTTGATTCAGATAGCCCCACAGGCTTGAACCCTTCCTGCATTCCAAGCCTCTGTTTGGTACAGCTCCGCCTATCTCGGCATACATGTGATGTCTATCCACCAATTGGCATCCCCTGAAGGGTATTTAATATGGCGCTCTGCACTCCTAGTTATTGCCGGCAAAATCCAAGCTGTGGTCCTGCTAGTGGTGAGTTTGTGGCTCCTTTGTGATCTCGTCTTATGGCATTTATATAGCATTGCTTCTTCATACAGTTGTAATGCTTTGTTAATTTGCTTTATTAGCTTTTTTTGAAGCTCTTGTCCATTCTCTTCCACTGTTGTCCTTTTCACCAGTTTAGGTGACCTTCTTTTCAGCCTGTCTACAGTGTTGTAGCATGGTACTTGGGTCAGATCTGTGATTGTTCCCCCCGCATGTCTGATCTGACTATCATGCTGCATCAACCTATTTCTTTGCATGGGTCATTATTTGGATATATATCTTTATTCATTCTGCCCTATGTATACGCATTGTTTATATGTCATCAAGCAAGTCACTATGCATATAGTACATGCAATTGAATTATGCCACAAAGCATGTTACTATGTATATGGAAAATACAATTAAATTATGTCTCGCTTTACTAATTATGTCTATTGGAATACTGTATAATCATGTCTTAAAGAATATTCTACTGGTAAAATACTATTTCTTGTATATTATGTTTTGTCAGCCTGATAAAGGGCATATGTTAGCCCGAAACGTTGCAAGCAACTGATGTACCACTGTTTCCGGCGGAAATAATATGAAATAAATTATCACTTATTATTATCATTAACACGGAGTGCTGTCTAAACATTTGTGTGATATCTACAGTTCTTGAGGTGGAGCTACAGAACACAACTCGGACGTGCACCCACCATTGCCAGTCTTAGAAAGAGTGCTGTGGCCCATTTATTTGAATCCATCAGGACTCCATCAGGCGTAGCATGAGGAACAACAGGTTTTTATTCAGAAATAACAGCTCAACATTTGAATGTAACTTTCAATAAGATCAGAATCTCAGCACATCTGCTTCTGGCTTTCTTCTCTCTCAACTCTCTCTCTCTCTCTGTCTGTACATGTGCAGCAAGTCTCCACCACTTCCTGCCTTTTTTTTTTTAGCAGTACTTTATTAACAACATACTATTGTCTGGATCAGGCAAAAGCATAATGTAGTTGTTGCAATACTCAGAATAGTGAGCATTATTCCAACACCCCCACTCACAACATTTATTTATCCTGTTAGTCCCATAGCTGGCTTGAATTTTTCAAACTTTTAGAGTTGCTTTTAGATATCTAAGAACTCTCTTAACAGCGTTCCAGTCTCTTTGATGTGGTTTGCTTATGTGTCTGCAGAGAATTCCAACTGTTGCTGTGATATCTGGGCAAGTTGTGTTTGCTACATACAATAGTGCCCCACTGCTTGTATGTAACTTTGTGGGTTTCCATGTTTGAATTTGATGAAGGGATTAAATTTCCTCATCAGTGGCTTTAATCCATTTCTGTCTATTATATGTAGGTAATTGTTGCATTTCTTCCCATGACTGTGGCTCTGACTCTAGAAGTGTCTTGACCATGTAAAATAACCGTTGAACTGGGAAGCCTATGTTTGATCTAGTTCATCTTTTGACTTGAAGTTGATCTGGTACTTCTGTTGTTTCTTCAGCTGAAGACTTCAGATTTCTGTATTTTTTTCCTGGTTGTGATTGCGATTGGATTGCGACTGAAGTTTTTCTTGCTTAGGATGAACTACGGTATTGGTGTGACATCATGAAACTTGAAGGACAGATGACTCTCCTCAATTACTACATTTCTACTTATTGTTATCTTGTTTGTCTCTGGGTGAAGAATTCTGTAAACCTTTTGAGATTCACTGTAGCCTACAGGATACCTTCCTTGGCATGGGATTCCCATTTGGTACATTTTCCTTTGAGAACATATACAAATGCCTTACTTCCAAATATTCTTATATAGTGTAGTTTGGGCTTCTTGTTCTATTGCTTATAAGGTACTTTCTCAGTAGCGTTACTTTGTAGTCTATTTTAAATATAGCAAGCTGTCATGATTGCTTCAGCCCAATATGTTGTTGGTAGATCTGCATCAAAACAGCATACTTCTTTCTTTCTGCAACACCATTTTGTTCAGAAATGTATGGTACAGTAGTCTGGAATAAGACTCTACTTCTCTTTAAAATGTTTTTTGTTTTCTTACTTATGTATTCAGTTCCATTGTCTGCACGTAGAATCTTTGGCTTTTTCCCAAACTTGTTACTTACTTCAGGGACATATTCTTCAAGTTTCTCTGGATCTTCATTTTTGCTGTGAAGCAAATAAACAATGATATACCTTGAATAATCATCAATAAAAGTGAGAAAATATATTTTCTTGCCAGAGGTGAGCTTACTTATTGGACCACAAACATCTCTGTGTATTAGGTCAAGTAGCTGCTCTGATCTTGTGGCACTATTTTTAGGAAATGTTTTTATGAACATTTTCCCTTTTAAGGCAGTTTTTCGATTTCATCATCTAATTACATTGTTCTATTTTAACACCTTCAGCAAGCTGGTCTTGAACTAGCTTTCTTATTGCTTCTGCGTCTCTATGTGCAAGACATCTGTGCCATACATGAACACAATCCTTGTGCTGTTCTTGTTTGGAAGTACACACACTTTCTTTGCATTTTAGTCGATATAGTTCATCTGTAATTTTTCATTCTGCAAGTGTGTACCTTTGTTTTGAGATTATGCAATGGTCATTCTTAAATGTGACTTCATTGCCCTGTCCCGTGAGTTTCTTTACAGACAACAAATTGCTTTCAAGACTAGCTTTACTGTAATCCTTCTGCTTTGTATTGGAGAAACCTGACAATTAATGTAGCCATCTCGTACTCTTTCTAAAGTTATATACTGACCATTAGCTAGGATCACTTTCTCTGTCTTACTTTGGTCAAGGTTAGAGAAGAAGTTTTCAGTCATTTGTCATATGACTAGTTGCTCAAGAGTCTATACACCTTGCATGGTTTGGTGTACTTGAATTAAAAATAAATGCGGGTTAGTCAGCACATCCACGTCGCCATGGCTGAAAGCACAAAAGCAAAAACAAACACAATGCAAGAACACTCTGAAAACACAAATTATAAAGTAAATAGAATAGTGCCATACTCACTATAAAAAATGTACCAAATTTGAGATTCTTGGAAAATACATTTTGTACAAAATTATACCATTATACACCTACAACATTTTCAGTGACATTCAGTTTCCCAAATTGGGATAGAGCGCTAGAAGATAATACCCCCTCTTTCCCAAATAACAGCATATACTTGAAGTTTCTTGGTGTGATATATATTATTGAATTTATCGACACTATTGAGTCATATGAATATAGTGTTGATCATATCTACCACAATATATGTGATTGTAATGTTGTATATTATTGCTACATTGTTCTTATAAATTTTATTACTTGTATTTTATGGGGATATAATAAATATTTTCTGCACATGTCAATTTGGTTGCCAAGTGTATGAGTGCTCGCTCATTACTCTATTACTACATTTGCCTTTAAGAGAGGGTGGGGTGATTCCCTCTATATGAGCTTGCAGCACCATACCTTAACTACTTGTTAGTGAGCCACCACAACCTACCACAAAATTATTTGTGCTTGTTCACCATTGACAAGGCGATCTCTTTAGGACAGGAATCTACACTAAATACTACCTCCTCTGGTGCCACAATTAAATCTCCATTAAATTCAGGGAATGCATACTGAGCCCACTCTGTATTCAACCTCTCCTGGTGCCAAATGGCCTCCAATAAAAGCTGGGAGAGCAGGCTACAGCTTTATATTTGCACTAATTAAAATCAGCCTATGGTGCTGACTGGTTAGTTTAGAATGCATGACAAATGGAATCAGCCACACCACCAATGCAAACTGCAATAAAATTGGGGGTTAGTCAGCACATCCCACTGTGCAGGTGCAAGTCGTATGACTCCATCGCTCTCATTAAGAAAAACAAAATCTTGCAGGTATGATGATACTTTTTAATGGCTAATAAAAATAGGCACTGATGATAGTAACATAGTTTATAAGGCTGAAAAAAAATCTGTCCATCCAGTTATCCTGCAAGTTGATCCAGAGGTAGGCAAAACAGCCCCTGTGAGGTAGATGCCAATTGTCCTCACTTTAGGGGAAAAAAATCCTTCCAGACTCCAATTAGGCAATAAGAATAACTCCCTGGAGTAGTAGTAACTATAATATGTAATATTATTACACTCCCAAAATACATATAGGCCTCTCGAACTATTTTAGTGAACTCACCATCACCACCTCCTCAGGCAGAGAGTTCCATAGTCTCACTGCGCTTACTGTAAAGAATCTTCCTCTATGTTTGTGTACAAACCTTCTTTCCTCCAGATGATGTCCCCTCATCACAGTTACAGTCCTGGTGATAAAAAGATGATGGGAGATTTCTCTGTACCCTGATATATTTATACATAGTTATTAGATCTCCCCTTAATCGTCTTTTTTTTATAAAGTGAATAACCCTAATTTTGAAAAATCTTTCAGGGTACTGTATTCCCTCGATTCCAGTTATTACTTTAGTTGCCCTCCTCTAAACCCTCTCCAGCTCTGCTATGTCTGCCTTGTTCACAGGAGCCCAGAACTGTACACAGTACTCCATGTGTGGTCTGACCAGTGATTTGTAAAGTGGCAGGACAATGTTCTCATCACGGGCATCTATGCCCTTTTGATGCAACCCATCAATTATTGGCCTTGGCAGCAGCTGCCTGACACTGGTTTTTACAGCTTAGTTTGCTGTTCACCAAAATCCCTAAGTCCTTTTCCATGTCAGTGTTACCCAGTGTTTTACAATTTAGTATATACGTGTGACTTGCATTATTCCTATCCATGTGCATACCTTACATTTGTCAGTGTTAGGGTACATTCACGTTTGCAGAGGATTCCAGCATGCAGTTGCCGTAACTGCCTGCCGGATACGGAAATCCGTATGCAAACAGATAGCATTTGTTTCCAGACAAATGCATTGAAATACTGGATCCGTCTCTCTGGTGTCATCTGGAAAAACGGATCCGTTTATCTGGAACACTTAGTACTGGATCCGGCATGTGTTCCGGAATTTTGGCCGGAGAAAATACCGCAGCATGCTGCAGTATTTTCTCCGGCCAAATACTGTGAGAGGGACTGAACTGAAGACATCCTGATGCATACTGAACGGAATGCTTTCCATTCAGAATGCATTAGCATAAAACTGAAGCGTTTTCTTTCTGGTATTTCTGTGACGGAACTCAATCCCGGAAAACTTTAATGCTAGTGTGAAAGTACCCTTAAACCTCATCTGCCACTTCTCTGCCCACGCCTCCAATCTATCCAGAACCCTCTGTAGCAGTATACTGTCCTCTTCCGTATTAATTACTTTACATAGTTTAGTGTCAACTGCAAAAATTCATATTTTACTGTGCAAGCCGTCTACAAGATCATTAATAAATATATTGAAGAGAATAGGACCCCATAATGACCCCTGAAGTACCCCACTAGTGACAGTGACCAAAGCATGCCTCTTCTAGCATAAGTAACTGCCCACACCCGAACTCTTTGCCGCCGCCCCCCTCTGCTATGTGAAATCTCACGCAGGCGTAGTACCGCAGACTGCCTATGTAGAAGCTCCTGAGGGCAATAGCTTTTAAATTTGTCACTGGGCTCGGCGCATGCCCAGTGACACATTTGAAGCTGTTGCCCTCAGGAGCTTGTACATTGTGCAGGCAGTCCGCGGTACTGCGCCTGCGTGAGATTTCACATAGCGGAGGGGGTCGGCGGCAAAGGGTTCGGGTGTGGGCAATTACTTATGCTGGAAGAGGCATGCTTGGGCTCTAAAGGAAGGCGGGCTGGGAACTGTACAGGGGAGTTACTGGGCTCCAGAGAAGGATAATAACGCCCTTCTGGGCACCTTGGACACCCATTTGCATAACATATAAAGTTGATTTTATCGCTAATGAAACCATGAAACTTAAAATGAAGACTACAGCTGGAAATTAGGTATTTTATTATACATGGCAGTAGTAACACCTTAATATGCTCAAACCAGGTGACAGATTCCCCTTAAAACCATATTAAAGGTTATACTATAATAAATAATATAATATCATATAATAATAAGGCCTTACTATATTGAGAATAGTGTTTTTTTTTCTAAATTATGAAGAAACCAGTAATATTTATTAACTTTCTAAAAAACATTATTCTCAATATAATAAGAACATAGACTTTTCTTATAGGATAAATGTGAAAGAAAAAAAAATTCAAAGTCTCTCCTAAGATGCAAAACCAACTGTTCAAACTGCTTTAAGCTATAGCATTATCACATAAGAATGCATGTTTTTTTTCTATACTTATAAGTAGGGATGAGCGAACCCGAACTGTATAGTTCGGGTTCGTACCGAATTTTGGGGTGTCCGTGACACGGACCCGAACCCGAACATTTTCGTAAAAGTCCGGGTTCGGGTTCGGTGTTCGGCGCTTTCTTGGCGCTTTTTGAAAGGCTGAAAAGCAGCCAATCAACAAGCGTCATACTACTTGGCCCAAGAGGCCATCACAGCCATGCCTACTATTGGCATGGCTGTGATTGGCCAGTGCACCATGTGACCCAGCCTCTATTTAAGCTGGAGTCACGTAGCGCCGCACGTCACTCTGCTATGATCAGTATAGGGAGAGGTTGCAGCTGCGACGTTAGGGCGAGATTAGGCAGATTAACTCCTCCAAAAGACTTCATTCTGTGATCGATCTGCAGCTGTGGATCATTGAAGTGCTATTATTGACTTGCTCACTTTTTTGAGGCTGCCCAGAGCGTTTTTAGATCACTTTTTTTCTGGGGTGATCGGCGGCCATTTTGTGACTTGTGGTGCGCCAGCACGAGCTATCACCAAGTGTATTTAACCATCGATAGTGTGGTTATTTTGTGCTATATCCTACATCAGCTGCAGGCTGAGCCTGTGTCACCGAAGTGCATTTAACCATCAACAGTCTGGTTATTTTTTGGCCATATACTACATCAGCTGCAGGCTGAGCCTGTGTCACCCAAGTGCATTTAACCATCAACAGTCTGATTATTTTTTGGCCATATACTACATCAGCTGCAGGCTGAGCCTGTGTCACCCAAGTGTATTTAACCATCGATAGTGTGGTTATTTTGTGCTATATCCTACATCAGCTGCAGGCTGAGCCTGTGTCACCCAAGTGCATTTAACCATCAACAGTCTGATTATTTTTTGGCCATATACTACATCTGGTGCAGGCTGAGCCTGTGTCACCCAAGTGCATTTAACCATCAACAGTCTGATTATTTTTTGGCCATATACTACATCTGGTGCAGGCTGAGCCTGTGTCACCCAAGTGCATTTAACCATCAACAGTGTGGTTATTTTTTGGCCATATATTACATCAGGGGCAAGTTGAGCCTGTCACCCAGCGCCTAAAAAATAGACCTGACATTTCTATTCAACCAAATCTGTACTGTTTTAGCTGGTCAAGTTATTTGTATTGACCGTAAAAGCACACTTTTTTTTCTGGGTTGAAAAAGCATTCCCAAATTTGCCATTCTCAAAATAACTAGTTTCTGGTATTTGAGGCCTACTTGAAATCTATCCCAAAAAGAAAATCTTACATTGAAGGTATTGATAGTGTCATTCAGAAAAACCTAAGACACACGCTAGCGTGCTGATAGAAGTGTGATTCTGTGATTAAACCTATACCTGTCACACAGCGCAAAAAAAAACAGGTCTCACATCTCTATTCAACCAAATCTGCACTGTTTTAGCTGATCAAGTTATTTGTAGTGACCGTAAAAGCAGACCTTTTGTTCTGGGTTGAAAAAGCATTCCCAAATTTGCCATTCTCAAAATAACTAGTTTCTGGTATTTGAGGCCTACTTGAAATCTATCCCAAAAAGAAAATCTTACATTGAAGGTATTGATAGTGTCATTCAGAAAAACCTAAGACACACGCTAGCGTGCTGATAGAAGTGTGATTCTGTGATTAAACCTATACCTGTCACACAGCGCAAAAAAAAACAGGTCTCACATCTCTATTCAACCAAATCTGCACTGTTTTAGCTGGTCAAGTTATTTGTAGTGACCGTAAAAGCACACTTTTTTTTCTGGGTTGAAAAAGCATTCCCAAATTTGCCATTCTCAAAATTGTGGTGAACGGGAACAATGAGGAAAACATCTAATAAGGGACGCGGACGTGGACATGGTCGTGGTGGTGTTAGTGGACCCTCTGGTGCTGGGAGAGGACGTGGCCGTTCTGCCACAGCCACACGTCCTAGTGAACCAACTACCTCAGGTCCCAGTAGCCAGCAGAATTTACAGCGATATTTGGTGGGGCCCAATGCCGTTCTAAGGATGGTAAGGCCTGAGCAGGTACAGGCATTAGTCAATTGGGTGGCCGACAGTGGATCCAGCACGTTCACATTATCTCCCACCCAGTCTTCTGCAGAAAGCGCACAGATGGCGCATGAAAACCAAGCCCATCGGTCTGTCACATCACCCCCATGCATATCAGGAAAACTGTCTGAGCCTCAAGTTATGCAGCAGTCTCTTATGCTGTTTGAAGACTCTGCTGCCAGGGTTTCCCAAGGGCATCCACCTAGCCCTTCCCCAGGGGTGGAAGAGATAGAATGCACTAACGCACAACCACTTATTTTTCCTGATGATGAGGACATGGGAATACCACCTCAGCACGTCTCTGATGATGACGAAACACAGGTGCCAACTGCTGCGTCTTTCTGCAGTGTGCAGACTGAACAGGAGGTCAGGGATCAAGACTGGGTGGAAGACGATGCAGGGGACGATGAGGTCCTAGACCCCACATGGAATGAAGGTCGTGCCACTGACTTTCACAGTTCGGAGGAAGAGGCAGTGGTGAGACCGAGCCAGCAGCGTAGCAAAAGAGGGAGCAGTGGGCAAAATCAGAACACCCGCCGCCAAGAGACTCCGCCTGCTACTGACCGCCGCCATCTGGGACCGAGCACCCCAAAGGCAGCTTCAAGGAGTTCCCTGGCATGGCACTTCTTCAAACAATGTGCTGACGACAAGACCCGAGTGGTTTGCACGCTGTGCCATCAGAGCCTGAAGCGAGGCATTAACGTTCTGAACCTTAGCACAACCTGCATGACCAGGCACCTGCATGCAAAGCATGAACTGCAGTGGAGTAAACACCTTAAAAACAAGGAAGTCACTCAGGCTCCCCCTGCTACCTCTTCTGCTGCTGCCGCCTCGGCCTCTTCTGCTGCTGCCGCCGCCTCGGCCTCTTCTGCTGCTGCTGCCGCCGCCTCGGCCTCTTCCTCCGCCTCTGGAGGAACGTTGGCACCTGCCGCCCAGCAAACATGGGATGTACCACCAACACCACCACCTGCGTCACCAAGCATCTCAACCATGTCACACGGCAGCGTTCAGCTCTCCATCTCACAAACATTTGAGAGAAAGCGTAAATTCCCACCTAGCTACCCTCGATCCCTGGCCCTGAATGCCAGCATTTCTAAACTACTGGCCTATGAAATGCTGTCATTTAGGCTGGTGGACACACACAGCTTCAAACAGCTCATGTCACTTGCTGTCCCACAGTATGTTGTTCCCAGCCGCCACTACTTCTCCAAGAGAGCCGTGCCTTCCCTGCACAAACAAGTGTCCGATAAAATCAAGTGTGCACTGCGCAACGCCATCTGTGGCAAGGTCCACCTAACCACAGATACGTGGACCAGTAAGCACGGCCAGGGATGCTATATCTCCCTAACTGCACACTGGGTAAATGTAGTGGCGGCTGGGCCCCAGGCGGAGAGCTGTTTGGCGCACGTCCTTCCGCCGCCAAGGATCGCAGGGCAACATTCTTTGCCTCCTGTCTCCTCCTCCTCCTACTCAGCTTCCTCCTCCTCTTCTTCCACCTGCTCATCCAGTCAGCCACACACCTTCACCACCAACTTCAGCACAGCACGGGGTAAACGTCAGCAGGCCATTCTGAAACTCATATGTTTGGGGGACAGGCCCCACACCGCACAGGAGTTGTGGCGGGGTATAGAACAACAGACCGACTAGTGGTTGCTGCCGGTAAGCCTCAAGCCCGGCCTGGTGGTGTGCGATAATGGGCGAAATCTCGTTGCAGCTCTGGGACTAGCCGGTTTGACGCACATCCCTTGCCTGGCGCATGTGCTGAATTTGGTGGTGCAGAAGTTCATTCGCAACTACCCCGACATGTCAGAGCTGCTGCATAAAGTGCGGGCCGTCTGTTCGCGCTTCCGGCGTTCACACCCTGCCGCTGCTCGCCTGTCTGCGCTACAGCGTAACTTCGGCCTTCCCGCTCACCGCCTCATATGCGACGTGCCCACCAGGTGGAACTCCACCTTGCATATGCTGGACAGACTGTGCGAGCAGCAGCAGGCCATAGTGGAGTTTCAGCTGCAGCACGCACGGGTCAGTCGCACTGTGGATCAGACCCACTTCACCACCAATGACTGGGCCTCCATGCGAGACCTGTGTGCCCTGTTGCGCTGTTTCGAGTACTCCACCAACATGGCCAGTGGCGATGACGCCGTTATCAGCGTTACAATACCACTTCTATGTCTCCTTGAGAAAACACTTAGGGCGATGATGGAAGAGGAGGTGGCCCAGGAGGAAGAGGAGGAAGAGGGGTCATTTTTAGCACTTTCAGGCCAGTCTCTTCGAAGTGACTCAGAGGGAGGTTTTTTGCAACACCAGAGGCCAGGTACAAATGTGGCCAGACAGGGCCCACTACTGGAGGACAAGGAGGACGAGGATGAGGAGGAGGTGGAGGAGGATGAGGATGAAGCATGTTCACAGCGGTGTGGCACCCAAAGCAGCTCGGGCCCATCACTGGTGCGTGGCTGGGGGGAAACACAGGACGATGACGATACGCCTCCCACAGAGGACAGCTTGTCCTTACCTCTGGGCAGCCTGGCACACATGAGCGACTACATGCTGCAGTGCCTGCGCAACGACAGCAGAGTTGCCCACATTTTAACGTGTATGGACTACTGGGTTGCCACCCTGCTGGATCCTCGGTACAAAGACAATGTGCCCACCTTACTTCCTACACTGGAGCGTGATAGGAAGATGCGCGAGTACAAGTGCACGTTGGTAGACGCGCTACTGAGAGCATTCCCAAATGTCACAGGGGAACCAGTGGAAGCCCAAGGCGAAGGCAGAGGAGGAGCAAGAGGTCGCCAACGCAGCTGTGTCACGCCCAGCTCCTCTGAGGGCAGGGTTAGCATGGCAGAGATGTGGAAAAGTTTTGTCAACACGCCACAGCTAAGTGCACCACCACCTGATACGGAACGTGTTAGCAGGAGGCAACATTTCACTAACATGGTGGAACAGTACCTGTGCACACCCCTCCACGTACTGACTGATGGTTCGGCCCCATTCAACTTCTGGGTCTCCAAATTGTCCACGTGGCCAGAGCTAGCCTTTTATGCCTTGGAGGTGCTGGCCTGCCCGGCGGCCAACGTTTTGTCGGAACGTGTATTCAGCACGGCAGGGGGCGTCATTACAGACAAACGCAGCCGCCTGTCTACAGCCAATGTGGACAAGCTGACGTTCATAAAAATGAACCAGGCATGGATCCCACAGGACCTGTCCATCCCTTGTGCAGATTAGATATTAACTACCTCCCCTTAACAATATATTATTCTACTCCAGGGCACTTCCTCATTCAATACTATTTTTAATTTCATTTTACCATTATATTGCGGGGCAACCCAAAGTTAAATAAACCTCTCCTCTGTCTGTGTGCCGGGGCCTAAATGTGTGACAGTGGCCTGTTCCAGTGGTGGGTGACGTGAAGCCTGATTCTCTGCTATGACATGAATACAGATTCTGCGCTGACATAAGGCCAGATTCTCTGTTACGGGACCTCTCTCCTCTGCCTGGGTGCTGGGGCCTAAATGTGTGACAGTGGCCTGTTCCAGTGGTGGGTGACGTGAAGCCTGATTCTCTGCTATGACATGAATACAGATTCTGCACTGACATAAGGCCAGATTCTCTGTTACGGGACCTCTCTCCTCTGCCTGGGTGCCTGGGCCTAAATGTGTGACAGTGGCCTGTTCCAGTGGTGGGTGACGTGAAGCCTGATTCTCTGCTATGACATGAAGACAGATTCTGCGCTGACATAAGGCCAGATTCTCTGTTACGGGACCGCTCTCCTCTGTCTGGGTGCCGGGGCCTAGATGTGTGACAGTGGCCTGTTCCAGTGGTGGGTGACGTGAAGCCTGATTCGCTGCTATGAAATGAATACAGATTCTGCGCTGACATAAGGCCAGATTCTCTGTTACGGGACCTCTCTCCTCTGCCTGGGTGCCTGGGCCTAAATGTATGACAGTGGCCTGTTCCAGTGGTGGGTGACGTGAAGCCTGATTCTCTGCTATGACATGAAGACAGATTCTGCGCTGACATAAGGACAGATTCTCTGTTACGGGACCGCTCTCCTCTGTCTGGGTGCCGGGGCCTAAATGTGTGACAGTGGCCTGTTCCAGTGGTGGGTGACGTGAAGCCTGATTCTCTGCTATGACATGAATACAGATTCTGCGCTGAAATAAGGCCAGATTCTCTGTTACGGGACCTCTCTCCTCTGCCTGGGTGCCGGGGCCTAAATGTGTGACAGTGGCCTGTTCCAGTGGTGGGTGACGTGAAGCCTGATTCTCTGCTATGACATGAATACAGATTCTGCGCTGACATAAGGCCAGATTCTCTGTTACGGGACCTCTCTCCTCTGCCTGGGTGCCTGGGCCTAAATGTGTGACAGTGGCCTGTTCCAGTGGTGGGTGACGTGAAGCCTGATTCTCTGCTATGACATGAATACAGATTCTGCGCTGACATAAGGCCAGATTCTCTGTTACGGGACCTCTCTCCTCTGCCTGGGTGCTGGGGCCTAAATGTGTGACAGTGGCCTGTTCCAGTGGTGGGTGACGTGAAGCCTGATTCTCTGCTATGACATGAAGACAGATTCTGCGCTGACATAAGGCCAGATTCTCTGTTACGGGACCTCTCTCCTCTGCCTGGGTGCCTGGGCCTAAATGTGTGACAGTGGCCTGTTCCAGTGGTGGGTGACGTGAAGCCTGATTCTCTGCTATGACATGAAGACAGATTCTGCGCTGACATAAGGCCAGATTCTCTGTTACGGGACTGCTCTCCTCTGTCTGGGTGCCGGGGCCTAAATGTGTGACAGTGGCCTGTTCCAGTGGTGGGTGACGTGAAGCCTGATTCTCTGCTATGACATGAAGACAGATTCTGCGCTGACATAAGGCCAGATTCTCTGTTACGGGACCTCTCTCCTCTGCCTGGGTGCCGGGGCCTAAATGTGTGACAGTGACCTGTTCCAGTGGTGGGTGACGTGAAGCCTGATTCTCTGCTATGACATGAATACAGATTCTGCGCTGACATAAGGCCAGATTCTCTGTTACGGGACCTCTCTCCTCTGCCTGGGTGCCTGGGCCTAAATGTGTGACAGTGGCCTGTTCCAGTGGTGGGTGACGTGAAGCCTGATTCTCTGCTATGACATGAAGACAGATTCTGCGCTGACATAAGGCCAGATTCTCTGTTACGGGACCGCTCTCCTCTGTCTGGGTGCCTGGGCCTAAATGTGTGACAGTGGCCTGTTCCAGTGGTGGGTGACGTGAAGCCTGATTCTCTGCTATGACATGAAGACAGATTCTGCGCTGACATAAGGCCAGATTCTCTGTTACGGGACCTCTCTCCTCTGCCTGGGTGCCGGGGCCTAAATGTGTGACAGTGGCCTGTTCCAGTGGTGGGTGACGTGAAGCCTGATTCTCTGCTATGACATGAAGACAGATTCTGCGCTGACATAAGGCCAGATTCTCTGTTACGGGACCTCTCTCCTCTGCCTGGGTGCCTGGGCCTAAATGTGTGACAGTGGCCTGTTCCAGTGGTGGGTGACGTGAAGCCTGATTCTCTGCTATGACATGAATACAGATTCTGCGCTGACATAAGGCCAGATTCTCTGTTACGGGACCTCTCTCCTCTGCCTGGGTGCCTGGGCCTAAATGTGTGACAGTGGCCTGTTCCAGTGGTGGGTGACGTAAAGCCTGATTCTCTGCTATGACATGAATACAGATTCTGCGCTGACATAAGGCCAGATTCTCTGTTACGGGACCTCTC